>NC_085004.1:2971116-2973616 GCF_963854185.1 Sardina pilchardus
AAGCTGCTCCTTGAAGCAGTGTGTGTGTGTGTGCAGATGAAATGCTGCCTGTGTGACTGAAGCTTGTGGGGAAGCGAGCCGTCTGTGTCTCAGGCGCGCCACATTCCAATGGCGCTGGACGATTGTTTATGTTTATGAAATGAGCGTGCTGTATCATCAGCCACTGAACCTGGAGAGGGGGCACTAAGACCCTGTAGGCACAGGTGAGGGCCAGGTTCCTCAGATGTCTCGCTCTCTCTCTTCTTTTTTGTTTTCTCATTTGTTCTTTCTGTTTTCTTTACTTCGTTCAGTCCCAGTGCACAACAATCCTCACCTTCTGCGTCTATGTCCTGTGGTCATCATTTATTTATTTTGTTCCAAGTTTTATTCTGTCTGTCTCCTGTTATTTGTCTCTCTCTCTCTCTCTCTCTCTCTCTCTCTCCTCTCCTCCTCCTCTATGCAGATAAACAGGCTTGCATCCTCTCCTGTAATAGCTATGCAAGGATTGTTTGGAAGGTCAAGAGCGGAAGCGTGTCACCTTGATTCGTCACCGTGCCTGTGAGGAGCCGGGTGGGGTGAGAGGGGACGCGCCCGTGGGGATGGGCCCTGTTATTGGACGGGAGCTCTTCTCCACGCTCTCTTTCTCCCTCTCTCCCTCCCTCTCTCGCCCACATTTGTGCAGCCGTGCACTGCAGACCTGTGGCTGCTCTTATGAATCCGCCCGGAGGTTGTGCTTTTCAACGGCTTTGTTTGTCAAGGCGATCGATTCAAATGTGTTTGAGGCGGCGGGTGATTTTTCTTTTTTTCTTCACCCCAAAAATAAAAAAAAGATTTTTTTTATTGAAAAGTAGTGCATGTGGGAGCTTGGGTTTTGTCACATGGAAATTGGCAGTTGCCTTCTAGATGTCCTATGATGGAGCGTTGGCCACCCCGCGCGGCGGCACTTTGGCGAGATGAGCTGGCTGAGTGAGAGGCCGGGGGTAGCCCGCAGCAGATTGAGCCCAGGAGTGGGAGCGCTGATTGGGGAGAAGGCTTCCACTGAGGTAAACATCAATCAGCCGCTCTCTTCAATCAGGCCTCAGCACACCACTCATTCACTTTATCTCCCTCTCTCGTGCACGCACACACACTCACACACACACACACACACACACACACACACACACACATACATGATCATGCACACACACGCCTACACACTCACCATACAAGAACACACTTGAACATTAATGCATACAGGGGATGGCCATTCAGACAAATACATCACCTCCATCGCATCATGTGCATCTATTCCCTCTGACACGCTCACAGCCCACGGAGAGACACTCGAATATCAGGCTGGCTGTGCTGACTGCCTAAGCCAGTGGCCGTGCATCTCGTAACTGCCACCGTCTGGCCCCTGGCGGCTGGAGACATTACAGGACACCTAGCTGCTCTCCAGCTACCATAAGATGGGCTAAATGAAAAGGCCACTAAATCAGCCTGGGTGGCAGAGCTCTCCGTGACGTCTCGGCGGGCGCGCTCTCTCTCCCTGCCAGGACTCCCGGCTCCGGAGCAGAAGTGCAATCAATTCTGACTCACCTGAGCTGCAGGGAAAAAAAATCACACTGCTCGTTGGAATGACCCGTAAGACGCTAATTAACCATCATCAAATACTTAAGAGCACGAGGCGGCGAGCATCTTGTCCGCCGCCGGTCTTGTTTTGAATCATTCCACGCGGTTGCAATCACTCCCCTGTCCCTAATGGCACAGTAAACTACCTATGCAGATTTATACCAAGAGAGCTATTTTAGCAGCCTAGTTTATTGGCTTGCAGCAGAGGGGGGGAGATGTTTTGAGATGTTTTGTATCATTTGTCACAGACGCACATTTTCACCTGCCGGTAAGGCAGCCTTGGAAACTCTGCATGTTTAGAGGTGAGACGATTTCGCCGCCTGGTGTCTAAGGCTCGGAGCAGTGCAAAGGTGTCATGTACATGTCATGCGTGGAAACAAATGATCTGCTTCTCACCTGCCTTGCCCCCAGATATGCAGTCTTGTATCTCAGTCTGTTTTTTTTTTTTTTTTTCGCAGTTGGTTTGCATATTCCACGGAGCCGAATTGTTTGTGATGCATGTGTTTTGTCGGTGTCGGTGTCAGGGTGTTTTTGATGTGCGCTCCCCTTGATCCCCGCTCAAGCTGGCGTGGCTGCTTTCATGTATATATTTGGTGCCTCGTGCCTCGCAGGGATCTGTTGGGTGTTCCTTCCTGGTGCGTTCGGCACCATTTTATGCGATCGGGCTCAAAGTTCAATGAGAGAGTGATTGAGTGAATGTGTGTGTGTGTGAGGGAGAGAGAGAGAGAGAGAGAGAGAGAAAGAAAGAAAGACAGAAAGAGAACGAGAGATAGAGAAAGCGAGATGCCACATCTGTTTGGAGCTCATAGCTCTAGGCCTGCTTCTCCTAATCCTATTTCTCCACTATCATCTGACTCTGTTTCGGTCTTTGCTAACCAGTGGAATTAACATATCTCCTCGCAAGGGT
>NC_085004.1:2976116-3011116 GCF_963854185.1 Sardina pilchardus
ACTCTTCGCCAATTCTTTGTAATTCCCCCCCCCCCTACCCCCCACCTCTTTTCATGTGCGTTTGATGGCTGTGATTATGTTGTTTTGTGTCTTTTGTTCATGCAGGTTGTGCAAGCTTGTTTGTGCGTGTCTCTGTGTGTGTGCGTGTGTGTGTATTTGTATGTGTTTATGTGTGTATAAAATAGAAAGAGAGTCAGATGGAACTCATCGTTAAAGACTTTATGTGTGTATGTAGAGAGAAAGAGAGTCATTTAGAGAGAAAATGTCAGTGTTGAGCAGATGTAGAGCACGTTTGTGTTTGCTGTACAGCCGTGCAAAGTTTTGGCCCTTGCTCTGTCGTTGTCTCGTTCACACGTTTTACATTCCTCTCTCGCACTTTCACACCCCCTCTTCCTCCTCCTCGCTTTTTGTCACCCACTGCTCCTCTTCCTCTGCCTTCGCCTCAATTAATTCGGCCCGCTGCCCTTGGAGAATGCGTGGTGATTAAGATGTGTGTAGCCGTCACATGAGGCTTTGTGTCAGCCCAGCAAGCCCATTAGCCATCGCTGCTAATTAGCGCTTGGACTGGATCTGGTGGCCTGATGAAGGCAGGCGTGGGCTCACACCCCTCCCGCTCCCGATGCTTCAGCGGCGGGCAGACAGATCGCAGCATGATCCCTCGGCCCCCACACCTCCACTGGACACCACAGCCCCCCCCCCCCCCACCCCATCCCCCGGCCCCCCGCTGCTGAGGGTTAAAGAAATGTTTAGATAGCCCTCCTGGTGCACGGAGAAAAGAGTGGTGTGGGGTGGCGTGCGGGTGTGGGGTGGCATGGAGCGCCTCTGGGCCTGTAGCCTTTAATCAAGCCCAGCTCTTTTACATGCGTGATCTACGCCCCCTCTGTCACTCCGCCTTTCAGTGAGAGAGACAGACAGACAGAGAGACAGAGAGACAGAGAGAGAGAGAGAGAGAGAGTGATAGAGATACAGATGGATAGAAAGACCTAGGAGGTCGAGCCACTAGTTCAGTGGGGACATGCTGATTGTCACCTTTCTTATACAAGCCCCCCCCCCCCCCCCCCCCCATTCATCGTGTGAACCTGACACACCTTGTAGGCCGCTTTTGATCTCCTTTCAGCGCGTTGTGGTTCTCTCTTTTGAACATCCCTCTCAACCCCACAGATGGAAGCCTTTCATGGAGACTCATGAATACGGATTTTTAAAACTCGCTTTGCAGTTCTCTTTCTTTTTTCTTTCTTTTTTTTTGGTGTGTTTTGTTTTGTGAGAAATCAAATAAAAAAAAAGTCTGTCCTGTGTCCTTTCCATTCACACGCTTTATTCACGCGTCTCTATGCATCTCTTCCCAGCGCTCAGAGATCCTCTTTGTGGCCTGTACAGCGGCGAGCGCTGCGTCCAAGCAGACAAGCAGAGTCTGTCCTGCTTCTCAGAAGGCCGACGAGATATTGGCATTCCTCTCTTTATCCGTATTCAACTGTGTGTCAAAGAAAGACAGCCTGTGTGTGTTAGACCGAGCGCTCAGATGTTACGACAGCTCCGTTACGACATTTCCACTGGTAGAAAAGATGTGAAATACATGCAGAGTCTCATGTTTGAGTTAGAATATGTCCTCCAAGCACTGCAGAATGTTGAAAAAACACGGCTAAATATTTCCGAGCGCGGCTAAACGTTGCTGAGCCTCTCCTGCCGGGGCCCAGGTGCTAATCATAAAGTGATGACAGCAGGAGCGCAGGAGTTGTCAGCATATGTGGTGTGTGTGTGTGTGTGTGTGTGTGTGTGTGTGTGTGCTGTTGCTCCCGCAGGAGACGGAAAGGTGCTGCTCTCGCCACTTTCACCAACACGACGGAGAGCCCAGTGACACCATGCTGTTTTAATCAAGCGTCAAATAGAACAGAGGAATAAGCAGCCTGATTTGTGCCATCAGTGCCTCATTCCGCTGGACGGGTTCTTGTGATTAATGTGTTTTCATACCAACTGCTCCAATTTCAGAACGGATTTGAGTTGTTTCTTCACCCTTTCCTCAGACGTGATTGCACTACGTTTTGGAAGTTAAAAAACAGTTGTATAATTAGATATTTTTGGTGCTTGTTATTGTACAAGTGAGAAGTAGATGGTGGCGGTGTGAAAAACACTCCTGTATTTGTTGATAGGTGTGTCTATGATCAAGAAAACTTTGCAAGCGCACACACAACACATGCATATGTTGAGTCACACCTCTTGATGCTTGTAATGGCATATTAGCATAGTGCTGCTGGTGTCAAACACGCATGCACACCCTTTCACACAACACTTTACTATTTGACTTGCTTATTGCTGCGTGTCTGCCCTGAGGTTAGCATTAATGAAGCACTGTTCCCTCTGTGAAGCAGGGAGCACAGCTCACATCTTGTCCAGCTTGTCTTAATGCAGCTCCTCATTGGAACAACTCCTGGTCATGTGTCGCAGTTTGGCTTACAACTGTGACACAGTTAGGAGACCACACAAGAGGTACAGTACAGGATAGAAATATACAGTTATTTACAAAAAGGTATGCTGTACCTTTTTTATTAATAAATCAGGGAATCCAAAGGTCTTTGCCAGGCTGAACAGGCACACGGGAAGGGCAGAAGCGCACAAGCACTCTAAGACCGCTCCGAGGGAAAGACACTCCGTCAGCTTAGTTGATAATGGTATGTTACACCTGGCCCAGGTGTAACACATCCTGCTGATTACCACAGCAAGCAGCCCTGCAAGACACACACACACACACACACACACACACACACACACACACACACACACACACACACACACACACACACACACACGCGCGCACACACACACAGCACAACACAACACGGGGACCACTGCAGACCAAGTTGTAGTGACAGCAGTCATCCCACCACAGGGACTGTGACACTCCGCCCCATAAAAACAGGGTTCCAAACATCATAGCAGACAACATTCACAAGCTTAACCCCATCCCATCTAAACCCAATCATAGCAATAACAACAATAAGACCGAATACTACCTGGCACTGTATGTACATTCTAATATATTTACCAAAACCAGGAACCCCCCAATGAACAGACAACATCTCCACCAAGCAACTCAGCAAGCCACCCCTGGCACCTGGAGAGGCAAGTTATACGAGTTGTAGGGAGAGATAGGAAAGACCACGGAGCAAACACTCACAGACAAAGCTAGCATTCAAGGGCAAGACACTCTTGATGAAGCATCAAGCAGAAAAAGACAAGTGAATCAAATCTTGGTTGGCAGAAGAACTATAGAATATCGGGCTTTAGCCATGAGCTTCATGGATGGAGGTCATCGATTGGCTGCTGCCGATAATTGAACACAGGATGTGCTCCAGGCGAGAGACTGCTGCTGAGGTGGTGGATCCAGACTACCCCCCCCCCACTCTCTCAGCCTCCCATCTGCTTCATTTGAAATGCTGCTGTTGTTTTGTCTTCATTTATTTTGCATTAATGCTGTTAAAAATACTGTTAAAGTGAGTTAGCCGACTTAATTTTCTCTCACTCTTTTGGGCTATTTAGCCATCTTTGTTAAAATTGGATGTTAATCAGCAGGGGTTTCTCTGTGATGTCAAATTAAGGAGAAGCGATGTCTCTCACACATGCACGCACAGACACACACACACACACACGCACACACACACAATCTCTCTCTCTCTCTCTCTCCGCTCTCCGCCTCTTTTATCGTTAGCCCTCAGCTACCCTACTCTTAGCTCATTTGGTATGTCCTGCACCATTCTCACTTCAGTGTCTCCCCTAATGATCTTTCTGAATTGATTCTCCCCATTCTTTTGTGGGCAGATCTTTCCGGAGCCCTTTTCTCCCTCCACTGTGTCAGCTCGCCACATCTCACACCTGCCTCGGCTGCTCACCTGGCTGGGGGCGACAGGTTGGTAGACTAGGGGACCTCCGTCAAGCATCTTGTCAGATATTGCCATGCGAGGGGTAATTGTTTAAGTGACAGATGCTGCTTAAACACATTCACAGACCATCTTTCTGAACTGCCTTAGACGCAGAGTAGACGTAGGTTAAAGTGGGATGTCAAATTGAGCTTTTCCAACTTTGCCTTGCTAGTGAAGGTCAGTCACTAGGCAAGAGTAATTGGGGAAGTAAAGCACATTTAATAGTGGGACTGTGCAGGACTATATGGTTATTCTAAGTCTCCTGGCTCATGGCAAAGCTGCTTTGCACCCCCATTTACTACAGCAGCTCTCAAGTCACTTTACTGCCTATAGCCTATAGATGTAATGGTGTGAACATTTAGCATCACACACTCTGCACAAAGCTGAACCCTGTTCTCTACTATAAGGCAGTGTCTAGTACTAACAGGAAAAACACCAAGGTTATGAAGGTGTTTAAAAAAAAAGAAAGAAAGAAAACTGCTACACTACTAAATACATTTGGGAATTTTGCTCCGATTTACGTCAACCTGCACTGTGGGCAATGAGTTTGCATTGCACGAATTCCCTGAATCCAACAGGCACAATGCATGTGACTAATCCACAAACCCCAGAAATTCCATGTACCCAAAATCAGGCCGCTTGTACTGTGGGTGAAGCGTGTGCAGCAGAAAAGCAGGCTTTGATGAGAAGAGATGGGGGAAGCATTCACCATGACACCTGAATTACGGAGGGGCTCAGCAGTGCCTTTCAAGTGGCCCCTTCACCTTTTGATTTGGGTAGGACTCGAGGGCAGCCACATCAGCCGTGGTTTGATACACCCTCCTCCACGTCTACCCAGGAGCACCTGGAATTCTACATGCAGCCCCCCCTCTGTGGCTTCTGAAGCCACAATCAGCCTTTCAGACTGTGTCTGTGCTGTGGCCTGCTGTGTGAAAAGAAGTTGAGCCAGAGAAATTGCCCTGTGATGTCTCCCCCCAGCCGTCCTGATGTGAGGGCTTTTCTGTTATGATAGCCTTGTCTGGTAGGACTGTAGGAGTGTGTGAATGTCTTTGTGTGTGTGGGTGTGTGTGGACCTAGAGTTGAGAATGATGGTGTTAGTTGGGAGTGATGACTGTGGATGGGATGGCATCAGCCAGAGCAACTCCAGACTCCTGGGCCTTCGTTACGCAGCTCAGCGAGACTAGCTCTCTCTCTCTCTCTCTCTCTCTCTCTCTCTCTCTCTCTCTCTCTCTCTCCCCTGGCTCAGCGAGGCTAGTCTCTCTCTCTCTCCCCCAGCTCAGCGAGGCTAGTCTCTCTCTCTCCCCTGGCTCAGCTAGACTAGCTCTCTCTCTCTCTCTCTCTCTCTCTCTCCCTCCCTCTCTCCCCCGGCTCAGCTAGACTAGCTCTCTCTCTCCCCCGCTGAGAGGGCGAGGTGTGGAGATGATGATCGGATGAGATGAGTGGTGGGAGAGCGAGCGAGAGACACTCGGGGAGAGAGGGAGAGAGAGAGACTGTAGCTCTCTGCCTTGTTGCAGGTCTGGTAAACAATGACTTTTACATACATCATTCATTCATTCGTTCATTTTGCTTAAATAATACAGTAGCAGTGTGCTTTCCTCTCACACAGACGTCATACACACACACACACACACACACAAATACACACGTACGCATACAGAAGTACACACACACACATACACACACAGAAAGCAGAGTGATGGATTTTTGGCTACTTCATATAAACAGCTCACAGGCAAACACTTGCACACAATCCTTCGCCTGTGGCCAGACAAATCCTTTAGCATGTGTTTGCAGTTCCCAAGTCAACAGACTTGCAAGAGAATCGGAGAGAGCTTGAAGAATAGAGCGGAGCGGGTAGAAAGGGCTGCATGAGAGCTGGGGAGAAGTGAGAGACAAAGCAAGACATGAAGAGAGAAGGAAGGAGCGAGGGAAAGAGAGCAATAAAAAAGACAGAGGGAGAGCAAGCGAGCGAGCGCTAGCGCGTGCAAGAGAGAGAAGGCATGCGCTAATCAGGCAGAAGGACTGCATTATTAATGTCCATTACTGCTGAGCCCTGAGAGCCGGCACAGGAAGGGAGGATGAGGGGTCGTGGCACGGGGCTTTGCCCAGGCGGAAGGGGCATAATTGGCTGTGCGGCGCTGCCGGTGTGCCTCCCGTCCATGCTGCACCGGGTCAGCCTGGCACCAAGGCACGCAATCCCAAGTGAAGATCCGCGCCGCGCCCGCTCCTTTTCTTCCTTCCTTTCGTCCTTCCTTCCTCCCTCTCTTTTGCTCTCTTCATCGGCATGACAACTCAAATAGAAACAGTGTCACCAAAGCACAGATTGTGGTATAGAAATACAGAACGTGAAAATTACACATAATGATTAGAACATAAGCAGACACACACACACACACACATACACACACACACACACACACACACACACACTTGCTATCTCGGTCTCCTCTACAGTCCTCTTCTCAGTTCTCTTCTTGCCTCTCTCTATCTCTCAGCTCTGGAAAACTAGGACATCAGGTTAGCAGTCTCTCAAACTGCACAATCATGGCCTCGGAAATCCTCAAAACAATAGCCCATCTACAGAGACTCCCACAAGAGATGGAGGGAGACAGTGGGAGTGCGGCAGAAGCGAGTTTTCCGCCACTCCGTGGGTGACATGGGACGATGGGCGATGCGCATCCTCTGACACATGACTAACCAGCGTTTTCCTGGGCAGCTGAGGCCCACTAATTGGGTGTGAGGAGAGAAGCTAACAATGTGTGAGGGAGGAACAGCATGCCCAGTCCTGAGTGTAGGGATTTCTCACACGCGCGCTCTCTCTTTCTCTTTGTCTCATTCTCACCCTCTCTCTCTTTCTCTCCTCTCTCCCTTGCTCTCTCGCTCGCTCCTTTAACTCCCTTGCCTGCATTAATACTATTCTTGAACAGCCCTGGTTGGCTGGGCTTGTGCAGACGGTCACTTTCATATGATTAGGGTTGCATCTGAAGACATGTCCTGTGTGCCCGGAACATACAGATACATACAAGAGTACACACACACACACACCCACACACACAGTCCTACACACAATCACACAGAAAGCATTATACCACACAACTAACAACTAACAAAAGCATCCAAGCACATACGATTGCCCTCTGTTCTCCTCTCTGCTCTCTTCTCTGGATCTCTTTCTGTCTTGCTCAGCCCCCCATTACCACCCTTTGCATCTCTCTCTCTCTTCCTCTCTCCCTCTCTCTCCCTCTCTCTCTCCCTCTCTATCCCAGTCTCTCCCTCTCTCTCTCTTTCTCCTCACACTCTTGCACAAACACAGCTGCGGGGCACGGC
This sequence comes from Sardina pilchardus, assembly GCF_963854185.1. NCBI lineage: Eukaryota > Metazoa > Chordata > Actinopteri > Clupeiformes > Clupeidae > Sardina > Sardina pilchardus. The sequence goes on from NC_085004.1 coordinate 2,983,358, forward strand.
TCCTCTTCTTAACAGCCCAGTAAACTCTCCTCCCCGTCCTCTGCCCTTTTCTGTCCAAGCCTCTTTGCCGAGTGCGATGGCCTCCATTTACAGTCTGTCGGCTCCCATCGGCCCGCGGAGGAGTGGACACGCGCCGGCCGGATGGGCGGACGCCTCATTGGCTCTGAGTTATTACCTCTGACTGCTCCGCACCGGATTCCAATCGCCGAGCAGCCGCACAGGCCAACAGTAACCAAAGACTTTACATGAGTTTGCAGAGATTGTGCGACTGCCACTGTGTGTGTGAGTGTGTGTGTGTGTGTGTGCGTGTGTGTGTGCAATCGCACTTTTGTTTAGAAAGTGTGTGTCTGCTTCTATGTGTGTGTGTGTGTGTGTGTGTGTGTGTGTGAAAGGATGTGTGTGTGTATGTATGTGTGCAGCATGCTTGATTGCATGGCCGTGCCTCTGTGGAGGGAGATGGCACGGTGTGTCTGCTAGTATGTGTGTGTGTGTGTGTGTGTCTGCTAGTATGTGTGTGTGTGTGTGTGTGTGTGTGTGTGTGTGTGTGTGTGTGTGTGTGTGTGTGTTGTGGCACGGTATGTCCTCCTGGCGTCTCTCTGCGCTCCATCTCTGGGGAGACGCTGGCTGAGCGGGTGTTGATTTCCGCACATTTATAATCCGCCCCCCTCTCCCTCACCGTGCCACACACACACACACACACACACACACACACACACACACACACACACACACACACACACACACACACACATCCGCCCCCCTCTCCCTCACCGTGCCAGTCCCCGCTGCACTCTGCGCCATGAACGAGGGACAGGAGGGAAGAGAGAGAGAGAGAGAGAGAGAGAGAGAGAGAGAGAGAGAGAGAGAGAGAGAGAGAGAGAGAGAGAGAGAGAGAGAGAGAGAGAGAGAGAGAGAGGAAGAGAGCAGGAGAATTGGCGGCAGGTGCTTTTACGGTGGACATGTTCACAGTGGCCTGATATAGAGAAGTGTACTCTGGCTATTAAAGTGGAAGTGTAGCCGTGCTGCTGTCACAGGAGCACGTCTGGGAAAGGGAGATGGATGCATCCGTCACTTGCTTTATTGAGTGCTGTAATAATGACAGACTGCTCTGTCAAATCACTAATGACAGGAGCGGATGTTGGCAGCCCCAGACTCGGGCTCTGCTTCGCCCTCAAGCTGGAACATTCCGACTGTCATAGCACTGGGTGCCCTGGGCGCCAGTCTCAGCTAGTCCCGCCCCCCTCCTCTCTCCATCTCCATCTCCGTCTCCAGAGCGGCTGCCGGGAGGAGGACTGCGTCAGCATCAGCCTCCATCTCAGGCCTGCTGCGCGGTAGCTTAGCGATGGCTAGTGGTCCCCCCCCCCCTGCCTGTGTACCCCGCCAGTGGAACACCTCACCTTCACGCCGAGCGCCCATTTCCTCTAATGTCCACCATTGATTGGGCCCACGCTGGCTCTGTCGGGCCAATACGATGGCGCCAACAGCGGGGTGGGGGACCCAATCGATCCCCCGCCTCCATTCGACTCGAAGGCGGGGCAGAGGTGAGCGGTCGGAGGGGGGGGGGGGGGGGGGGGTTGAGACTCTGGAAAGTGGGGAGGATGTGGTTGATTGTGTGATTGCCTCAAGCGTGCCTGCTCCAACAAGTTGTCGAAGTCGGAGGCGAGTGCTGCGCAGAGAGATGGAGAGGCGGGAGGCGGGGGGGGAGGGAGGGGGGGGGAGTGGTAGGGGGCTGCAGGACTGACTGAACAACAGAGAAGAGATTGCGAGAGAGAGAGAGACAGAGGGAGAGACTCCCCTCCAGCTGTTTGATTTTTGCCAGTGAGTTGTTTAGGATTGTCACGGCGGAGATGGCATCCCACAAAAGGACAGTGGACAGCTCCGTAGGTAGCAGCCTTCACAAGTGATCGGGGAGATGACGCGGCGCGACGCTTGTTTTTATCCTCCCCACCACTGTCTCCCACCGCACGCCGCTAGACTCCGTGGGAGCCGACAGTCGCGGCTGCCGTAAGCTTTGCATCACGTTCCTATCACGGTGATGAACATGGACGGCCGTCTTCTTAACCCCAGGGCTGAGATAGCAGCCTAACTATTTCCCATTACGGAGCTGATATCTAATCCGTGCCGACCACTGCTCGACCAGCACGCTGATCTTAAAGTGTGCATGGCTCAGGGGCCCCTCTCTCTCTCTCTCTCTCTCTCTCTCTCTCTCTCTCTCTCTCTCTCTCTCTCTCTCTCTCACGCACACACACACTCTCTCTCTTTCTTTCTCTCTCTCTCTCACACACACACTCTCTCCTTTTCTTTATGCTGCCATTCTTGCTCTATTTCTGACTTCTTCCCCCCCCCCTCCTTTTCTTCCTCTCCTCCTCTTGGTGAGTGCTGCCTGCTGTCCTAGCCTGTTCCTGCACCGTGATGCTAACCGGCTCTCGTTTTTAGTGCCATCTCGCGACCTCTCTTTAGCCCAGCTGGGATCCATTATTTAAGAGCCGCTTGACGCTACCGCGCAAGTGATGTGGGCACTCTTTTTTTTTGTGTGTGGGTGCTCGATTGTCTCCGAGCCTCATTCACAGCCAGCGGCACGGCGTGCGAGTACCAGGCCAACTCCGAAGGTACCACTCCTGGTCACGGGATGCTCTCCTGCTCGGGCGGCTCACTAACTGCCTCCGATTTGTCTGGAACTCTGGGCTATCAAGGCCATGTTATGTGGACTTTGGGGCTACTATAGTGTAGAATACTGCAGGTGCCTCAGTGAGGGTCAGTTTGTATTTGTACAGTGTGTTCTGCTCACGGTAAGCGTGTAAGTGTGTGAGTGTGTGAATTTGTGTGTGTGTGTGTGTGTTGTGTTGTGTGCATGTGTGTGTGTGTGTGAGAGAGAGAGAGAGAGAGCATGTGCGTGCAGGTGAGCATCAAGGACTCCTTCTACCTGTCTGTTTGCTGGAGAGCCTCAGCCGTGTGCTGTGAGAGGGCTCTCCAGTGCTCCTTCAGTCCGCGCTCCAATCAGTGGCCGCGCTGCTGCCTACTGTACGGAGAACAAACAAGCATTGCATCGCGCCGCAGCGTAGCACAGTGCAGCGCAGCACGCCGAGCCTCTGGCCTCTCAGCCCACTCCTCAGCAGGGGTGGGGGTCCGCAGCACACCCTCATCAACAGCCTCACACTACACAGCACCGCGCAGCACTGCAGTGCACACACCCACACACACGTACGTATGTACACACACACACACACACACGTACACGCGCGCACACACAGACATACGTACACACACAGACACACATATACACGTACACACGCGCACACACGCGCACACACACGTACACGTACACACGTGCACACACACACACACACACACTCTACTCTTTAGCCCTCGTAGCCTCTCCTGGGCTCTGTGCTACCTCATGCACTGTCTTATTAGTACTGACTGCAGGTTTCTCGTCAAGATTGCTATTTGGTGCTGAGGCCCAATGGTTTCAGGGGAGCTCCTGATCCTGTGATCAATGCGTCACCAGTGGAATTGCCCTTGAAGGCAGGCTGCTGTGTGATATGACGGGGAGCAGGCTGTCTATGCCCCATTCTTCAGCCAGCCTCCTCCACAGAGGAATTCATCCGTAGCATGCAAGCTAAGCACCTCCTTTCACTCCAAACGTTTGAAGAGGATCACATGATGAATGTAGATCACATGTAATATTGCACCTTCACATTCCCATGCACATTACTGTATGCATGCCTAAGCATCAAGAGGTCTCCTGATACGTGCTGACCGTTGAGCTGTAAGATACAAAGCAGCGAGGATTTTAACCCATGCAGTGACCCCATGCTAAAATTGCTAGAGAGAATAATGACTTGTGGGAGTATCTCGTGTTAAACAGACTGCACTATTGAAAGCAAATTATCTTGCCTAAAATGTTGTGAAAGTGAAAATGGACGAATGTTTTAAACACTTTCAGTTAAATATTTAGGTTTTTTTAATATCAGGATGAAGTGATATGTTTTTTTTTCGCTTTGCAACTAATTAAATTGATCAATTCTGAGATGTCAACAAAAGACTGTTGGCAGTAACAGACAATGATGAGGATATTGAGTAAATTGAGAAGAAAGGACAATTAAATTAGAGTTTAGACATAGATGCCAATCTTTGGAGTGAGTCTTCTGAAAGAAAATGAATGTAATTATCTTTTACAAATAAAAACATGATGATCTACTGTATGCACTAAAACCCTTGTATTGCACACATCAAGACATCAGAACATCCTTGCAGGTGGCATCAGGGACCGTGAAAACTACAGATAACAGACAATGATGAGGATATTGAGTAAATTGAAGAGAAAGAACAATTAAATTAGAGTTTAGACAATTAGAGTTTAGACAATCTGTGGAGTAAGTCCTCTGAAAGAAACTCACAAAATAAATGGAATTATCTTTTACAAATTAAGACATCATGAACTACTGTATGCACTAAGACACTTGTATTACACACATCTTGTATTGCACACATCAAGACATCAGAACATCCTTGTACTGTATACTGTACGTAGGTGGCATCAGGGACCGTGAAAACTTCAGATCTGATTGATTTAGTTCTGGATATTAATTCATATCCATAGACCTGCCGTATCCATAAAGCACAGCGGAGTGCCACGGAGATGTTCAGCAGATCATTAGCAGACTCATATGGCATGTGGCCTCCCTCCCCTCATGAGGGAGGCATTCTTAAACATGTGTGTTGGGAACATCTCTTTGAAGCTCGCACAGAGGGGAGAGGGTGCTCCTGTAAGGACATGGCACAATTGCCTCATTACACCTAATTTCACACATCAAAGACCTAATGGCTTCTGTGGACGTCTGCCCTCGTGCCAAAACGACGAGTTTTAGGCACACACACACAATCACCCATACCAAACACCCGCCCACCCACACACACACCTACAGTACTGTATATATTCAGGCATGCCCATGCACACACACACACACACACACACACACACACACACATCCTAATGGATGGAAATGTAAGAAGCCGCCACAACTTGTCATAATTACTGGCATGTTGGCGGTGAGGCCAGAGCACTCACACAGAGGAGGTCCCAATAATTACACGGGTATGATTGTGATGTGGGAGAGGAATACCACATGGATACCTCCATCGCTCACACACACACACACACACACACACACACACACACACACACACTCACACAAACAGCAAGAGAGATGGAGAGAGAGAGAGCGCAAGAGCGAAATTAGAAATGAATAAAACATGATTGAGTCTTTGAGGATTGGACTCTGCTCTGCTCAGTGCAACATGCCGAGGAACACAATGCTCCGGGATTGATGAGGGGAGCGGCCGGCGTGATTGGGATGTCGGATGGCGGGATTACACAGTGCGGCTGAGGCGCCTGCTTTGCCGTGACATTTTCATATGTGCAGGCCTTAATGAAAATGTTGTTCCGGCGTGTCGAGTCGTCTCCTTTTTTTAACGGGCATGATGAGACAGTGTCTTTCCGAGAAAATAGATTTGCTTGTGTCATTGAAGGCCCAGGAAGTGTCTGTTCCATGCAGTGCCTTCGACCTAAGTGTTCTCCTCCTTCACCCCTCCCTCAATCCCTCCCTCCCCCCCCTCCTTCCTAGTTCTATGGCACCTCTTCGTCTGCCTCCCTCTTTCACGTATTCTCCTCTGCATCAAAAAGCAGCAAAAAAAAAAAAAAACCCACAACAGGATGGCGTGATGACTCTGGAAAGCTATAACACACAAGCACACGGCTCATGCTCCTGGGAGCCAGCTAATCTCTGAGCCCTCATCCAATTCTGTAGGTAGCGTGTGCAGGGAGGGGAGGGGAGGGGAGGGGAGGGGAGGGGAGGGGAGAGGGAGAGGGAGAGGGCTCGTAATACAAACAACCCTGCAAAATTTCCCCTGACGCCGATCGGCTTTAGGGCACTGCAAAGGTTTGTGGCCGAGGCTGAAAAACCAGCAGATGGGAGGGGGAGGTCAGAGACCTGTGGGCCGAGGGCTGGACTGGACATGACTGGAGCGGCGGAGGCGGCGGCGGTCAGCGGCCTCCGCGGCAGAGACGGCAGCAGCAGCAGCAGCCTCAGCCGCCCGCTGCCGCCCGCTTGTTTAATGGGATTGGAGAGTGGAGGGGAGGCAGAGGAGGGAGCTCGTGTCAGTCTCACTAACTCATGAGTCTCCATCAGGGGGGACCGCTGTGGACCGGCTCTCCTCCCCGAGGCTGTGGAGCGCGCCCGAGCACCGTGCTCGTGTTTGGGTCTGTCGCTGCGCTACGCCGTCGTTCTGCTCGCCTGGGTCCATACCCCCTCCCCACCACACACACACACACACTCACACCCCTCTACCCCCCCTTCTCAAACGTCTGACATCACGCCCCGGCAATCATGGCCACCAATAACGCCACCACCGCGCCGCCCCTGGGCAGCCTCTTATTGAGACTAATGGGGAAATTAGCGGCCCGCGCTCTGAACAATGGCTTTCATTCCCTGTTATATGGGTCGATTGCTGTGGAGCCGCGGGAAGGAAAGCACGGCCCCCCTCCTCTCCTCCTCTCCTCCTCTCCTCCTCCTCTCCTCCTCCTCTCCCTCGCTCCTGCCTGCCTGCCTGCCTGCATTTCCCCAAACTGTGCCCCCAGAGGAGACCCTGTCTGAGTTGGAGTTAGAGGGGGAGAAAAACCACAGATATGAAACAAAACAAACCTTTGTGTTGCTGCTGGGGGGCAGCTGAGCATCTCCTCATTTTCTCTCTCACTCTCTCTCTCTCTCTCTCTCTCTCTCTCTCTCTCTCTCTCTCTCGCTCTCTTCTTTCTCCCTCTACTGTAATCACTTATTTCCTGTAGTCTGCTGTTGTCCAGGTCTTTAGAGCATCAGGGGAGCTCTGTTTACGTCCTTGGCCCGAGATTTCTCGCTGGGTTTTTTGTTGTTGTGCTTTTTGTGTTCGCTTGCCTGCGTTCTGCAGCTTCTTTGACAGACGGAGCAGGAAGAGATGGGTGGAGGTGGAGGAGGTGATGGTGCTGTAAATATGTGAGGATTGTCAAAAGCAGGCGAAATGATGATGAAATGAGTGAAGGTGCGATTGCGGAAAGTAAAGTGTGCCAGTGAGTGAGTGAGTGAGTGAGAGAGAGAGAGAGAGAGAGAGAGAGAGAGAGTGATGGGCTGTAGATAGGAGGCCGGAAGAGGATTGGTAAATAATGCAGGGGAGAATCTGACAGAAAAGAATAGCAGAGCAGATGTAGTGAAATTGCTGTAAAGAGCTGTCAATGGCTGGCTCCTGAGAAGGCTGATGATGTCAGAGATTCGCAACCGTGCTTCAGTAGGAAGCCGCTCGGGGCCTTGATGCATTGTCATGTGCCCCCACCGTCCTATAGCTGTCTCTGTCCCTCTGTCACACATTCTCACATTCTCATACTCTCTCTCTCTCTCTCTCTCTCTCTCTCTCTCTCTCTCTTTCTCAAAGGCACATCTAGTCTCTCCCGGGGTTGTAGGAGTGTGGACCAGCATGGCTGATAAATTTCACTGGCTGCTAAGCTGGATTTGCAGCGTATTTAAGGAAATGCTACCCAAATGTCGCAAAGATAATCTGTGCTTTTAGTGCGGTCAGAGAGAGGTGTAGAGCGCGTGGGGAGGGAGGGGGGGAAGGGGAGGGTGGGGGCTGCTCGCCTGCCTCTTGTGATCTAGAAGTCTTTTGGATTAATCCCAAATAAAGCCTGTATTGCCAGCCCCCCCTGCTCCACTTTTATGGAGCTTATTTCTGCTCCTCTTCCATTTGTCAGTTTCCAACACCCTTGTGTCCCTGCGTCTGTGTCCCACGCATGCTTGTGTTCACACGCTTAGACACACGCAAACAACCCACCATCACATGGTCATACACACACACACACACACACACACACACACACACACAGACTTACAGTATAATCATCACACTCACACACTTATCGCATTTAAACACCCTCACATCTGTACACCCATGTACTTTTCACCCTCGCATATAAACACACACTCTTCCCCACACATCTTCTGTGCACACTTTTAGTCTCACACAAACATTAAAAGATACAAACAACCACCCCTTCCACACACAGACACACACACTCACAACCACCCTCCCCGCCCACACACACACACACACTCCTGCTCATATCCCCACACACAGTCGTACTGAAGATCAGGGTAAGCATGTGCTCATCTTGAGGCCGGCACGCTCCCATAACGCTCCCATAACGCCAATCCTCCCTTTGCCTCCCCGTGGGCTCCGAATCAGAGCAGCTCTCTGTCCCCCGCAGCAAAAGTAATTACACAGCTCGCATGCAGGATTTCAGCACCGCCACCGATGCTTGCAGGGCCAAACACAAGCATGTCGCCGGGCCTGTTTCGTGGTGCGCAATTAGTTGATTTCAGTGGGGGTGTGCGTGTCCATGCGTGTGTGTATTTGTGTGTTTGTGTGTGTGTGTGTGTGTGTGTTTGTGCGTGTGTGTGTCCTGGTGGTGTTTTTGTGTGTCTGTGTGTGTGTGTGTGTGTGTGTGCTACAGTGTCTTGCACACACACAGGGATGCCATCCTCTTCCCAGACAAGCGTTCCTCGCCTTCCTCCTGTGCGCCCGTCCGCCATCAGACGGAGCAGCGCCAGCGTCAGCGTCAGCTCCAGCGTCACCTCCAGCATCAGCTCCAGCGCGGGCACCTCCCTCATCAGCTCCAGCGCGGGCACCTCCCTCATCAGCTCCAGTGCGGGCACCTCCCTCGTCAGCTCCAGTGCGGGCACCTCCCTCATCAGCTCCAGTGCGGGCACCTCCCTCATCAGCTCCAGTGCGGGCACCTCCCTCGTCAGCTCCAGTGCGGGCACCTCCCTCGTCAGCTCCAGCTCCAGCGCGGGCACCTCCCTCGTCAGCTCCAGCTCCAGCTCCAGCGCGGGCACCTCCCTCGTCAGCTCCAGTGCGGGCACCTCCCTCGTCAGCTCCAGTGCGGGCACCTCCCTCGTCAGATCCAGCTCCAGCTCCAGCGCGGGCACCTCCTGAGGCGCTCCCTCATCCTGCTGCATTTCAAAGGCAGCTAAACGCTCAAGTGCCTCCTATATGTCCCGTCAGCTTTCAAAGGGAATGTCAGGGATTAAAGCTGGGCTAACCAAAACACTGAGGACTGGAGTTATGATCCCAGGGCTAGGATGACGTTCAGTCGGGGGTCAGTCACCGCGACTCTTCTTTTCCCCCTCTCTTTACATGGAGGGCTGCGTGAGTGTGTGTGTGTGTGTGTGTGTGTGTGTGTGTGTGTGAAGTCAGAGTTGAAGGAAAGGCCATGCTGGAGTCATTGGTTAAAACATGAGCCGCTGAAGGAGATGGTAATGAAGCCGCAGCTTGTCCACCGTAGCGCAGCGCTGCCTCTTCAAGTAGCTGAGAGCAGGTGAGGTGTTGCTGCATCAGAAGGGAGAATCGAAGAAAGTCGAGAGAGTGCCCCCTCACACATCCTCCTTGGCCTTGGGTCTGCCTCATTCCTGTAGAATCAAGCCATTGAGTGTTGTCTTTGCTCGTAGAGATAGTAATAATTGCAATGATTGATGTGCAGACGCATACTGTAGTACATTTTTTATGGCACTGTCCGATATTTGATTTGACAGACACACGCACAGAGATACAGCATAATGTCGATATGCACATAAGAGGAGACACCAAATCGATGTCATTAAAACCAAGCGGAATGTTGGGACCCTCCATTTTCTAATCATTAAGTATCCCATCAAGAATGAAAGATCATTGACCACTTTCTTCGCGTTGACCCTGAATCAAACCCAAGCTTCATCTTTCTCAAACTAGCCTTGGAATTCTGTTCAGCAAAGGTCTATCTTTATGTAACATTAGCCTTTAATATTAACGCTGCGAAATGCTTTTTCTCAGTAAAAATGCGCCAGAAGATGAATTTCCTGTCAGGTTAAAAGATCCTTGCAAACAAATGGTGGAGAATTATAAAGCTGACATCCGGCATAAACTAATTATGACTCAATTAAAAACAAAGTCTCCTGCGAGAGTAATTATACCAGGAGTCAAGAAAAATATTTTCTAAAAGCTTAACTCTTTGTCATGGCAAGTCTGTGACATGTGAATGTCATTATTTCCCTAATTGCCACCGACAAAGCTTTGGAAAGAAGTGGCCATTTTGTTTAGTTGGTATTAATGTGAGGTGTTTGTAGCAGTTGTTTTAGCTCCATATGTGCCACCTCTGGGCCTACACTGTCCTCGGTGGCTGCATGTGATTCGGTATAGCTGGTGACAGTGCGTCTTGTACCCTGCCATCTTGAATAGTGAGTGACTTTGGTTCCTTCTCCCACTGGCTTTGTCGCTGTAAGTGGATGTAAATGGAATTTTTTTTTTTTGCTTGCTCGGATTTGAATTGGAAGCTGCCTGTGTGCTCTGCTGTCCCTATGGTTTTGTCTTGCATTGTGCGGTGGCACCATTCTTGCTCTTCTCTCTCTCTCTCTCTCTCTCTCTCTCTCTCTCTCTCCTTCTCTCTCTCCTCCCTCTGGTCTTGGGCCACCGAGCGCTCGTGCTGCTCTGCCTCGGGTGTCGGCTGTGTTGTCAGCTGGCCGGGGCTCCCCATCCCAGTGGCTTTGCTCCTGTCACAAGAGCACCAGTGTCTTTGTCCGCGCGTGCGTTTATGCATTGTGACTCCGCCGCGTCCTCCCCCGTGGCCTCTCCTCCTCGCCAGCTTTTCCCTCCAATCCCGGGAATGTCAGGTTCGCTCGTGATTCCTCCACTGGCTCTTATCCACGCAGGAGAACAAGAGGCTTATCCAGGGCTCGTTGGGTGAAGTATGGCGGGTGGAAGCAGGTTTGAGTCAGGGGAGGGTGAGATCCCTCAGCAGTGCCGCCGTCCATGTTGTTATCTGGCTGCATAGTATTTTTTTTGTCCATTTTAGCTTCATTCTTCCGCAGAATAGAAGGTGAAGACACAGCATTGAGCTTTCTCAATTTGGCCTTGGTCTCACTCTGGAGGCTGCAGAAAAACAAGGTGCTCTCTGAGCAAAGGTTGCATCTCAAAGATAAACAAAGCGAACGCGCGGCAGAAATGTATCCTGTTATTTTCCATTTTCTGCACTAGTGGAGATCTTGCTCTCGCTGCTCGAGTCTGAAAACGAAATGAAAGTTTAAACAGTGTGCAAGCCGCAACAAGGTCTGTAAAGACATTTTTCATAACAATAAAGGCTGATTTGAGAACAGTGATCATATAGGATGGTGTAAGCAAGGCCACTGGCTCGGAAATAGTGCCAGTTAATAGATATATTGTCTGTGTTTACCCAGCTCTCGCTGTTTTGGCTCTTGCATATAAATGTGGCTGGGTCTGATTCTGTTGACATGAACAGAACATGAGCTTTCAAAGGAGACGGCGTGTAATCCACAAGGCGCAAATCCTCTTCCGTGCAGGACAGTGGCGGTGGCAGAGCGAGTGGGGCCCACGTCCATCTCTCTGAGGTGTGCCACTCTGGCAGCGCCAGCTTCAGCCGCTCAGACGGCGACGGGCACAGCTCACGGGGGCAGCTCTGTTTGCAGCTGCTCCTGGTGTCCTCAAGCGCCTCGGCCACCTCTCCCTCCCTCCATCCCTCCATCCCTCCATCCCTCCCTCCCTCCATCTCTCCTTCACTTCACTCACTCACTCACTCCCTCTCTCCCTCCCTCGCTCAGGCCACTCGCTGTCTGCAAACAGCGGCGCAGAGGAAATCTAGCCCTCTGCAAGCCACTTACCTGCTTTCTATAGTGCCCCAACAAGAGGATTAGCTGTGGGCATCTGAGGGAGGGGGGGGGGGGGGGGGCAGAGGGCGGGGGGGTTGGGGGCAGGTGGCCAGCGGCTCACACTGAGGCAAGCAGACATGCCGTAGATGGTATCCTGAGCTGCTCCACCCAGGACAGGAGAGGTTGGGGTGGGTGGAGGAAGAGAGGGATGGAGGGAGAGAGGGATGGAGGGAAGGGCTGGTAGAGGGAGAGAGGGATGGAGGGAGAGATGGAATGATGGAGGGAGGGGCAGGTAGAGGGATGGAGGGAGGGGCGGGTAGAGGGAGAGAGGGATGGAGGGAGGGGCGGGTAGAGGGAGAGAGGGATGGAGGGAGAGATGGAAGGATGGAGGGAGGGGTGGGTAGAGGGAGGGAGGAAGAGAGGGAGGGGCTGGTAGAGGGAGAGAGGGATGGAGGGAGGGAGGAGGGAGGAAGAGAGGGAGGGGTGGGGAATGTTTCCCACTAAACAGGGGGCTTGTTAAGGGTCAAATCAAGCATGAATTAGCAGGCCAACTGGGGTCTTGGAAACAGGTGCTTAATCTAACCTGCCTTGTGCCTCATAAATGAATAATTCAGACAAATGTAGTGTGCGTTGTGCAAGGCAGCCGGGCTGCGCACGGCCACCACAGAGCTAAAGCAGCCTGATGCGATTTGTATTGAGACGAGAGTGTGCCTTTAAAACAAAGTCTAATGCAATCTATATGTAATATCATGCAACTCCAAAACTGTGTGTGTGTGTTTGTGTGTGTGTGTGTCTCTGTGTGTGTATCAGTGTGAATGTGACAGAAAGCAGCAGGGAGTAAGCATATGTTGACCTTTTCCTCCCTGTTTTGACTGCTGGTGAAGATGTGAGATGTTGATACGGTTGCTGGTTGTTTGTGTATATGTTTGCATCAGTGTTTGTTTATTTGCTGTTTATTTCTTGGTTGGTACAGCATCGGTTGCCCCTGTGCGTCTGCTGGCTGTTTTTTGGACTTTTTGAAAACATGGTCTTGGCTTGAAGTTAGGACTAATCCTCCTGCACACAAACACACGCTCAAACTCACACACTTTACCCATTATTCTACACACACACATGCACACACACAGGCACACACACACACACACACGCACAACCCCCTACTGAATATGACTGTGTGCCTCTCTTGCAGATGCCTCTCTATCCCCTTCCCTGCTGATCTAAACAGAATCCTAAAGTCAAATCTCAGCACATTTTTCACTCAACTCTCCCAGAATTCTACGAGCATCACCTGAGATCCATCCTGGGGGCCAAAGCGCTCCTCCTGGGTGGCACTCATACATTTTTCACCCCGCCAAATGCCCCAGCTGTGCACCCCAACTTAAGCCTATCATCGCCGTGGCCCGCACCTGACCCGGGATTTCTCATCTGGATCCCCGCAGCAGTAAACAGTTGCGGCTGAAACAACACTTCTTCCACTCCGCTGCGGAGGCTGATGTTGTTTCTGACGTGACGCCTCCATTCGGACGGTCGTGGAGTCAGTGATGCTCCGTCTCCTCTGCCGAATTAGCCGCGACCTTGATGGCGTTCCTCCCTTCCCTCCCTCCCTCCCTCCCTCCCTCTCTTTCCCTCCATTTATCCTCTCGGCCTTTTGTGTGCGGAAAAAGGTGCCGTCACAAGGCCAGCGATTTGCGCAGTGGATTGTAATTGCAAAAGCCGAGTGCTCAGATGCTGTTCCTTCTCCACCTCCACACTGATTAAGGTTCCCACATCAAGCTAATGAGAACGTGCTTTGTACCAATCATAATTTAATTAGCGTTTCCAGGGATGCTGGAAAAGGCTCGAGTTTAAAAGAGCAATATTTGGAGGTTTTTTTTTTTTTCTCTCCAACTTTCCCTTTTGCTTCTCCTGTCTACATTGCACTGAGACATAAAAGGTGAGGATCAGTGTAGCAATTTGGAAGAGAACAGATTGCTTTTAGAATACTCAAGGTTTCAGGTGGTGCGCATGACAAAGCTTTCAGCGCACGCACCACGGCAACTTCTTTTCATGCCAGTGGCAGGGAGGCACGGATCAAAATGGCAAACGAATAGATATGAATAGAGTCGCCAATCAGCCGTGCCTCACAATTACCAGGTAAACTAAAGACAAAAAAAGATCTATTAGAGACAAGGGCGTGGGTTCACACGAGATGTTTCATCTGCCTCCCTCTCCTTTTTGTCTCGGCGTTTTGGATTGCAGGTGTTGTTGGTCGAGAGACAAAACGGGAGTATGTGTCGGGGATAAAAAGGCATCAAATACGTTTCCAAGTGCCATTTTTCCCCCCTCCCTCCCTTCGCACGTTGACTTCAAAGCGACATGACTAATCCTTCCCTCCTGTGATAGCCCCTGTGCATTATTAATCCCGTTAATAATCCTGTTAGGAGCTTTCACACCGCACTGTTTACTGGCATTGTGTCGGAGGAGAAGAAGTGACGTGCGCTGAAGGAAAAGGAGAAGGAGAGAGAAAAACGTGTTTTTCCAAGAGCCGCTTGCAGCATCGTCCTCCGACTGCTGGAATCCGGGCTGGATTTTTTCCCCCTCTGTTTTCTCCGTCTTAATCCCTCTTAGATAAAGACGCACAAACAAATGTACAAGTAAATCACTCCTAATCTGCGGGCCTCGCACCTGTAAACACAGACAGACTAATCAAATAATAAGCACCTTCATTTTGACAATTGTATAATTACCACATATAGCATGACAAATGGCCTCCATGAATGGGCATGCCTGAGACTGTGATGGCTTTGTTCCTCGGTAATTCATCTGCTAGTAAATGTGATCACAGTGTAGCATAAAATAAGAAGCGATGCTGAAACTAACGCGGCTGTTACTGATTTCACTGATAACGATACAAGGATGTTTATTTATTTTATTTTACATGATTTGAAAAATGCATTTCCTTGGTACTGTGCCTCCTTCTTTATTCTTATTTTTTTACCCTTAAATAATAAAAAATCTTAATAAGTAGTCAAACATTCACCCTTTGGAGAAAGTATCTAACTAAATAGAGTTATCCAGTATGAAAGTGTTTTTGGTTGTCCTGTGGTTCTCTACATGCTACATATGGGTATCTATGGAGGAATTTGTGGGCATCTTGGCATGTGTGCACCTGATAGCACCTAGTGTGTCAGTTGGAATTCAAATCTGTAAATTCTCTCTGTTTCATGGTGGTTCTGCAGTGTGTGTGAAATCTGTTTGCTTTTAAGCTTATGTGCTCTTTCTATTTATAGACTATTGCTCTCTTAGAGTTGCTCTCTGCTGCTACCACCATCTACACTGGTCTGTCTATAGAACTAAGGATACACCACTGTGCCGTTTGTGCTGTTTGTGGATGTTTCCATATGTGAACTGGGATCATGCTCTTGCTCAGACATTTAGATGTGCTATACTGTAGATTCAGAGTGCAGCCGAGCCCATGCACAGATTACAGTACGTGGCTCAGGGGAAGGGAATGCATTCAGAGATTCAGGATTTTTGATATTCTTGGGTCGGTTTATTTGTGCATGCAACTACAGTATATCGCATTGTATTTGTGGCATTTATCAAGCATGGTGGCACAAATGGCTTAACAATCCATGTCATTGTGTGACAGCCCTTCGGTGGCTCCAGGGCGTGTAGGAAATAAAGGGCACAAGGTTGCTTTCAAGTGGTGATTTCAGTGCGCTCTCAAAAGCGAAGGCTATTTAGCGATACTTATTAGGGATTACAGGGGGCATGTAGTGACCTTGTTCGCGCGTGTTCAAGTTGCTGGAGGCAGATTAAATAAGTGCCAGATGACAGGTCTGTGTTATTGTGGGAGTGATCTTTGAGTCAAATAGCACATCATGTAGTCTGACTCTTTTCAGTCCTTTATGTGGCTCAGCGCATAATAACGCCGTAACAAATGGACTGATTCAGCGCCCCACACCGGGCTACGCACTAAAGGCCCGTGCTCATTGGCTCGGAGAAACAATCAGCTCTGACGGTGATGCTGTACAATGTGGGATGCAATGTGTATAATGGCTCCAGTTGGTATGCAAGTATGAAGGAGAGGAATGAACCAACATGAGGGTCATTCCTTTTGAAATCTTTTAACTCACTTTGTTGTCTTTTGTACTAACCGGAGATCAATGCGTCCGGATTTACATCCTACACGCTGTACAGCTGCTAATGGATTTGAGGCTTCCAGTGGGCTGAGGAGTGCTTTGATCACTACAACTCCGTGGGACTGATAGCATTTGGGCTGATGCCCCTCTGATAGCAGGACGAGCCCTGCAGTCCGTGGTGCAGGGGGCGTGCCGTGGATGCTCCAGTGTTAATATGCCCCGCACAAGATAGCAGCTTAAGCGCGGAGGCGTTCAGGAGGCAGATTTGACGCCGTCAGGCTTTGATACTTAGGAGGTGAGGGGAGGGGAGGGGAGGGGAGGTGAGGGGAGGGAGGGCAGGGCAGCTCAGTGTTGGGCCAGAGCGGGCAGTGCACGCCACATAGAGCGCCAAGGCCTCTGTGTCAATAAAGAGGATGAGATTAGGGTGCAGCAGGATGGAGGGGTTGGTTTAATTTGGACTGTGGAGGGAGGGGAGGGACCACGTGAGAGAGTCCGTCACGTGCTGCGCCCTCTCCCTCCCTCTCGCCCCTAAGACTGCCTTATCCCAGCGCCATCCCTTGGGCTGAAACACTGTGTGTATCTGTGTGTGTGTGTGTGTGTGTGTGTGTGTGGTGGGTCTGAGAGTCTTCGTTGAAATGGATCGCACAATGAGGCAGCCAGGCTTTCTCTCTGTGTTGCATTCAGCAGCCGTGCAAAAGCCAGGCTGCTCTTGCTTGAGGGCCCAATTAAGTTACCACCTCTGCTTGAACAACACTGAATATAGTCTATCTCTTTATTGGCATATTACAGTGCAGAGCCTCGGAATATGGGACCTGAAGAAAGGGACACGCTGCTGTTAACTGCTTGCGTTAAAATAATTAGTGCCTATCCTCATCTTGCTGAAAAAAAAAAAAAAACCCACTCTGGAGTGATCACCTTCAAATGTGTTTATTCAGCTTTCAGAGTCCGGAAATGGTCTGTTATGTATCAAGCATGATGTTAATAGCGCCCCCTTGTAATGGTGACAACAAGCCCAGATAAAAAACCGAGATAGAAACAATTAGAGCTCATTTTCACTAATAAGAATGAAAGCTTGGCTGACGATGAAGAACACAAGAAGAATACAAAGAATATAAAAACAAACATGCCACGTTTTTTCTCTTCCTCTCATCCAAGCGTCTTTCTCTCTGTCTTGTGGAGGCTGCATGGGGAAATGACTAAAGATTCCTCCAGCAGTGCAGTCCAAAGTGTTTCAAAGGCCTTTAGAGATGGGGGGGTAGAGATGTTGCTCTCTCTTCTCTCTCTCTCTCTCTCTTGCTCTATCTCTCTCTCTTTCACACACACACACACACACACATACACTCTCACTCTCTCCTTCAGTTCTTTCAAAGCAAGCTTATTCTTTCATTAGACCAGGGAATTAATTTTCACAATCCTCTAAAGATCTTCCTCTTTCCCATCTGCCTCAGAAAGTGCTCCTTTGTAGCCTGTGTGCTTAGTTTACAAAGCCAAGGCTGGGGCAACTGTGCAGAGTAGAGACTGTTGATGGAGATTCCTCTGAGGGTGGCAAAAAATTAGAGGTTGGACAGTTGACCATAGGCATTTCTAAAGCTTTATGAAGTTTAAAAACATAGGAAATGTAGTGTCAGGAGTCTCTGTAATAGAATGCCTATAATGGACTTAGCGAATGATGGTTCTCAGAAATTGTTTGCACAGTGAAGTCTGAAAGATTTGGCTGAAGAATCTGTGTGGATTTGGAAGTATCTGTGGACAACTCCGAAGCGCAGAGGATATGCCAGATTTTGAAGAACATGTCCACTGTCTAATTGCTTACACCAGAATTGGCCAGTCTCATCAGAGATTTCCAGTTTTATAGTTGCTATGTTTGCTCATGTAGTTGTCGCGCTAACAGACTACGGCTGCCAGGAACTGTGATCGTCGCCTCAGACAATGTAAAGGGAGGAAGTGATATAATTAGTAGTATGCTATAGCAGCGGAGACTGCTGCCCTCGACCATCCTAGTTGGATTTGACATCTGAGGAAGGGTGTGTGTGTTATACTTCTGTGTATGTGTTAAGCCTATTATACGCATGTTAAGCTGCCAGGGAAAGGGAGCTGTATGCACATGGCTCAGAGGCTTGTTTAAACGTGGTGGCCAAAAGTATCGAGCCAAATGTTTTCATCTCTAAAGATTTTTTAGATTACAATGAAGATACTAATAAGAATGTGTTTATGAAATCGCTATGCAACAATTAATATTTAGTATTTATTACTAAAAATCCGCTGGGTCTGGCTGGGTTTAGAGTCAAAAAGAAGTCTGCAGTACTTGCCACTTGCTCAGTTCATGCCCCCTTACTTTACTTCTGTACATTACTTAAAGATAATGTACAGAAGATGGTGTCTTGACTGCTATTGCCTTCTTCGCCATTGTCCAACAGTTTTCTGTTGAGTTTAGGTCTGGGGATGACACAGGCCATCTGTCACACAGTTTTTCCCAGATTTCACCATGTGACATGGAGCATCATCTTGCAAAAAAAGATCACTCCATTGATGTCAAGACACACAAAGGGAGCCTTTCCTTTAGTAATTTCATAGAATTGACAGTTTGAGCAGAACTAATAAGTAATGTTGTGATGATCCTTTTGCTCACCATAGCACAGTCCACAATAGTTCCATCCATCTTTTGTCGAATTTAACAAATTCCTCCTCAGGATATTGTACCTTTCCTATCAGCTCTGGTGATCATTCACAGCCCTGGCTCTGTAAATGGTAAACAGTGCGGTGGACCCAGCCATAAGCTGTTCCACCCAATCAACACTGTTCAGGGGGAGTATGGAAGGAAGTCACATAATAATTGGTTGTCTAGTTCAAATATCAACAACCTTTTGCAAAAGAAAAGACCAGAGAGAGACGAAGCACGGCGAAGACTGTATCGTTAACGGTAGACCTCGAGGCAGGAGCTCCACTGCGCCATTAACTATCTTCCCTTTCTCACCTCTGCTCCTCATTGTCGACTAATCCCACTGAATAGTCCCAGGTGTCTCCCTACGTGCCCCTATCAGGCTTATAGCTTACCCGGGTCAGAGAGGGCCACTGACAGTCTCTCAGGCGTGCAAGGGAAAGCATTAGGGTGGGGAATTCCCCTCAACGTCAAACCCAGGCCAAGCCCAAAGCCAAACACAAGCTGGCTGACTCTTGCCTTTCACCCCTCTACTTAAAAGTAAGACCTTCGCGCATGTGCTGTCAAGGAGCCAGGTACCCATCGTGTGTGTGTGGGAGTGTAGTTAAGGAGAAGAGAGCGCTCATGTTGCTGAAGGCGGAAGATGTCTGGATGGCCGGGTGAGTGGAGAGCTTTTGCACATCGCGGCTCGGTGGTGAGCTCTTGGCCTCGCCAAGCAGGTGGAATTTGGCCCATCACAGAAATAGACTCTTAACTGCCATGTCAAATAGAAATGAAATGTCTGGCATCTCCGCAGGCACAGTGTAGACCTTGCCCGTGGCCTTTTGATGTGGCTGGTCTGCTTGGGAAGCAGATAGTAAATACTGTATGGAGGAGATAAATAAGCTGCCCGTACATTAGGCCATGTATCATCTGCAATTTGTGCTGGAGACTCGCAGATGGAACTTCCTTTGCTCTTTCCTTAATTGGTGGTTTGATGTGAAATGTGAAAAAGTCAGTACCTTCCCCCTCATAACAAGATTACCAAAGTCACCATTTCCAGAGAGGGCCAAATAGTCCTTTGTAATCCTCTGAGAGAATATTTAATTAGCTGTGAATGCTCTTAGCTGGCTCTCTCTCTCTCTCTTCCTCCGTCCGTCCTCCTTCCCTCTCTCTCTCTCCCTCTGCCCTCCTTCGCTGTCTCTCTCTCTCTCTCTCTCTCTCTCTCTCCCTCTCCCTCTCTCTCAATCTGGCCTTTCTTGTTCTGCCCCATTTGCTCCTGCGCTTCCTCCGTCTCTTGCTCTGCTCCTGCTCTGATTGCTCCATTCCCTCGGCCCTAGAGACAAAGGCCTGGTGCTTAGCGTTCACATGAGAGAATGGGGGAAAAAAAGAATAAGGGAAAAAAATGCTCCCCATGTGAATGGGCATAAATTGCATCTTCCTTTCCCTCTGTCAGCAGAAATGAGCAGAGAGCGGGAAGAGGGACGGAGGTGCTAATTAGCGAAGGGCATGCTAGCCCAGTAGCGGGCTAACGACTGAGACGGAGGAAGATAAAGGGCCAGGTGACAGAGGGAGAGATGAGGACGCTCATTTATTTATAACAATAGAGAAGCACCGTCAAAGTTTCACTGGGTAAGGAGGCGGGGGCTTCAGAGCTGGGCTGTGAGTCAGTGTGCGTGTGTGCGTGTGTGCGTGTGTGTGTGTGTGTGTGTGTGTGTGTGTGTGTGTGTGTGTTGCCCAGGAAACACAGCTGTGGTTCTTTACATGTTGAGCCCATGCTTACTTGGGCATGTGGCCTCATAACACAGCCTGGGTTTTGCTCAAACGGAGAGGCGTGGGTCTTTCAGAGGAAGGTGCTGGAGGTGAAGGAGGTGCTGGAGACTTCTGGTTGATTCTTTAGCTCATAGTTACGGTGAAGGTCACGGCAAAGATACTTAAATACCCTTTTTCAACCGTCTCTGGTCGCGGTATCTAGCAGATGCTCTTGTTCATAGCGACAAATAACAACAATGCAATAGTTGCATTTAACAAGAAAACAATTTTAAATGTTAAGATCAAACCAAGGAGAAGAGCAATAATAAACAACAATGTAAATTCAATGAATAGCCTAATGGAAATAAATAAGTACTATAATATGTAATAAATATTATAAATATATATTATAGTTGCCAGCTAAAATCAACCTCACACATTTGTGGACATAAACAAATACAGGCAGTCAGCTCACATTGCATTGTTTGTTTTGTTGATTTTGTTAGCAAATGCAATTATAATGTTATAATTGGTAGATTTGATAAAACCAAATCTTACGTCAAAAGTCGTATGTTATGTCCAAAATATCTCAGTATCTCTCTGTATTCTATTCACCTTTATTCTTATTTCAGGTCTTTTCACAATGTACATTTTACAAAGGAAGATAAATGAACAAAAGGCAAGCAAGATATAGAATATAAGGCAGTGTTGCACAACATTGAGAAATACCTCTTTATCATATAGGCCTATAAGCGTTTTTCTTTTTGTTGTTTAAAAAAAAAAAAACAACAACCTGCAAACCCCAACCATTAGAGTGATGATGGTGTTTCACCCGAGGTTGTTTCTCAGACACATTAGCTGCGCTCCATGTTTGGGGCTATGCTATGTTTCTCTTAAATGGAGATTTATGAGAGGTGTTTGCCCATTAATTTAGCAGGCCGCGAAAGCTGTGGCTCTTAGATTGCACTGCGTTTCCCCCCCTCCCTTTCTCTCGCCTCTTATGAACATCAAGCCAATTAATCCAGCATGCCGTCCAGCTCTCAAAGCCGAAATGGAAAAATAGGAAAACTTTGTTCAGGCTGCGGTGACCTTCACCGTGTCTCTTGGGCTACCTCGAGCTCTCTCAGTGCCCAGAGCTCTAAAATGGCTGCTCGCATTTGGTGTTTTTTTCTGTGTGTGTGTTCTTGCTGATGTTTTGATGTGTTTTTTTTTTATTATTTCTTTTTTGTACTCCATTTTTCTCTTGTCGCAGTCTTCTTTTAATGACATTGATTTATGCAGTTGCTTGTCGGTTGGTTCCCCTCCCTCCCATGGCTTGTCTGAATGCGTGTTCTCATATGCTGTTTCTATAACAACCTCAGGGGCCAGGGTTTGCCTTAGTCCTGTGTCACTGTTCTGTGCTTATTTTTCTTATTACAGTCTTATTACTTTTTCCCCCCTTTCATCCACACTGTAAATTACTCTTCCCCCTACCTCCCTCTCTCCCTCCCCCTCCCTCCCTCCCTCCCTCTCCTCTCCGCCCATTCCCTTTCTTCTCTCTTGTTTTCCCTCCGCTGCACTGTTTGTTCGGCGCTCCACTTTGCTAACAGGTGTGAGTTGCGGGAAAACTCCATTTGCAATAATTGCCGGAGCAATTTACAGATCTGCAATAAGTCCCAGCGCACCAACCTTTACAAAAGCCGCGGCAGAGAGAAGGCATTCATCACAGCGTGTCAGCAGTGCTGCACCGGCGCGCTGAATAGAGGATGAGCCGCTTTCACACGCCTCTCAGTGCCTAACACAGAGCTCGCCCCTGGCGAAGGCTCACTGCCACGTATTGGAGGCCAGTTGGGCTTTGACCTACCCCCACTTAGCCCGAGGGAGACCATTACTCCGCATTGTGCTCGGGTATGGATATCACCGGGCAGAGTCGAGGACACTCACTCAACAGGCGGTCGTGTTGTGCTGCCAAACGGTGGCCGTGTGTGATTTTTTGATAAGTGCTACTCAGCTGTGGAGAAGCTGCAGCTCTCTGTCCTGTTCTGTCCTGTCCTGTCCTGTGCTGTCCTGTCCTGTCCTGTGCTGTTCTGTTCTGTGCTGTCCTGTCCTGTCCTGTCCTGTCCTGCTCTGTCCTGTCCTGTCCTGTCCTGTCCTGTCCTGCTCTGTCCTGTCCTGTCCTGTCCTGTCCTGTCCTGTCCTGTCCTGTCCTGTCCTGCTCTGTCCTGTCCTGTCCTGTCCTGTCCTGTCCTGTCCTGCCCTGTCCTGTCCTGTCCTGTCCTGTCCTGTCCTGTCCTGTCCTGTCCTGTCCTGTCCTGTCCTGTCCTGTCCTGTCCTGTCCTGTCCTGCTCTGTCCTGTCCTGTCCTGTCCTGTCCTGCCCTGCCCTGTCCTGTGCTGTTCTGTGCTGTCCTGTCCTGTCCTGCCCTGTCCTGTCCTGTCCTGTGCTGTTCTGTCCTGTCCTGTCCTGTCCTGTCCTGTCCTGTCCTGTCCTGTCCTGCCTGCCCTGTCCTGTCCTGCCCTGTCCTGTCCTGTCCTGTCCTGTCCTGTCCTGTGCTGTCCTGTCCTGTTCTGTGCTGTTCTGCGGTGGTGGTGGTGGCCATATGCTCAGGCTCCTGTAACCTGCCAAGTCTCTGCTCGTCCCTGGCTGCCACGGCTGAGGAGTGGATGTGTTAGTGATGTGCAGTCGCTCCGTTTCTCTAATGACAAAAAGGTGCCCCGTAAGGGAGGTGTGTGTGTGTGTGTGTGTGTGTGTGTGTGTGTGTGTGACTGTGAGTCCTATTATAATTTTTCTCTGTCTAGCCAAGAATTCTGTGTGTAGAGACAGTGCTTGGGGATCTTGGTAAAAGCTCCTTTTGTACAGCTGATGTTGGCTCTTACAAGTGGTGTGTCTGACGGTAGCCTGGCACGCCCTCCCAGTGACGCAACGCCTTCAGGCTTTTGCTGCTGGTCTGGTCAACTGCTCATTGAGAAGGATTTCTGAGTTCCCGAAATCTGCGGAACTGCCCCCTTTGGTCGAGAACCAATCAACTTTGAGCAGCTCCAACGACTCTGGGTAGAGGCGTGTTCAAGGCAGAGGAAAGAGTGTTGTTATTGGTTTAAACTCGGCAATCCGCTTTCTGACATCTACCAGTAGCAAATTGAGGCACTTAAAGGAGGCGGGTCAACCAGCGCTGGCAAGAAACCGTGTTAGCACAGGCTGTTGGTCAGACTAAAGTCTCGCAGAGCCTTTGAAAGTCGATGGTAATCAGGCTAGTCTGACGGTGTGGACGGACTTGTACTACATATGTGTCGGAAGGTGTCGCACGTCTTCCCCTCGTTCGTCGTGAGTGGGCGTTTCGTTTGAATTGTCAGTTAGCAGTTCATAAGCAGTTCGTTTTAACTTGTCTAAAGTGTTTCTCACAAATAGACACCATTTTAGGCATGTATTTAACAGCATACGAAAATATTAATAGCCTACACAAACTATGCAAGCCATTTTGAAATCTTGTTTTATTTAAACTACTCAATGCAATCTCAAATCCTCACAGTCAATGTATTTCTCCAAATCCAAGTTTCGTTTATTTTATGGACAACTAGCTGGTCGTGGAAGAGTTCGTTTAAACATGAATTTGACTTGTACAGTATACGGAACCAAGTTTCACAGGCACTGTTGTACTACAACTACGAACCTACTACCTCGTGCTTTCATTGGACAGACGGCTCGCGTTCAACGGACTCATTTGCATAGAGCTGGGGATTGGCCAGCTTTTCTGTTGCGCGACAGGTTTTCAAATGCAGCGCTGCCTTCCCGGAATGCTTTGCGGGTCCGTTAAAGTCGCTTGACGTCACCCATAGGGAAATAGCGGGTTGCGACCTGACAAAGTGAAGTGTCGGACAAATGTGGCTGCACCGTGAGATGATGTATGTTTGATACAATGTGATACACTGATACAAGGAGCCTATCAATATCACAACTCTGAATCTCTCTCTTTGTCTCTGTATCTCTCTCTCTCTCTCTCTCTCTCTCTCTCTCTTTATCTCTCTGTATTTCACGCACGCACACACGCATGCACGCACGCACGCACGCACGCACGCACGCACGCACGCACGCACGCACGCTATCTCCTCTATATCTCTCTCTCTTTCCCTCTCACTCTCTCTTTCTTGTCCGAGCACCTTTGATCGCCTGGTGTATGTGTGTTGATGAATGTGTGTATGTCATAGAGTGATAGAGAGAGATGCACAATTGTGATACTGACATACTCACACACACACACACTCTCTCTCTCTCGTCCAGCCACCTCTGTTTGGCTACTCCCCACTGCTCTCCCTGACCACTCCCTGGCCGTATCTCTGCGACGGCGAGGCGACCGCGCTCCTCCTCCCCTCCCCTCCCCCCCCCTCCCGCCCCGTCACCTTTTCCCTTCTGCTCGCTCTCCTCCTCTGGGGCTCCAGCGCTCCTCTCCTCCTCTGATGCCTTCCCCCTCTCTTCCTCTCTCTTCCTCTCTCTATCTCTCCTCCTCCTCCTCCTCTCCATGTGCAGCTGTCAGGAGGGGGAGGCAGCAGGTGTGCTGTCAGGGCCAATGAAAGGGCCAATCACCTGGGGAATCAAAGAGCTCAAGACGCTGTCACAGCACTCCCTCTCCTGACAGACACACTGCTATTTATACCAGCCAGGAGCAGAGGGGGAGAAGGGGGGGGTGTGGGGGGGAGAAGAGGAGGGGAGGGGAGGAGGAGGAGGGGGTGGGTGGGTGAGAGGGGCAAGGGGATGGGGGCGGCAGGGTGGATGTCGGGAGAGGAGCGGAGTTTGAAAGAAGGAGACTTGCGAGAGGAAGAGTGTCGACAAGAGGAAGAGGCAGGCGGGAGAAGTGGCGCTGACACTCAGGAGTGATGCGGGGGAGACGCGACGCGGCGTGAGTGACAGGCAGCCATGGCACCTGAGTGGCACAGCGCGACGGGCGGCCCGCGTGCCCCCTGTGTGTGCGCCGGCGCTTGCGTTTGTCTCGACGATGGCGCTGTTTGCGTTCGCTAAACATGTGTTTGCGTCGTCATCGATTTGTTCGGGCTGCGTTTCTGACATGTTGGGATAATTAAGTAATGCGAAGTGAACATTCCGTGACAAGCACAACCTTGAATAAGCGCTGTCTCTCTCCGAGAGGCACTTTTCCCACAATGCACTGTGTCTTGCCTTGTGCCGTGAGCCTGTGAGAGTCTGAGTGTATGCGCACTAGTGTGTGTGTGTGTGTGCATGCGTACCTGTGTGTATGTGTGTGCGTGTGTATGTGTGTGCGTACCTGTGTGTGTGTGTGTGTGTGTGTGTGTGTGTTCCTCTGTGCGTACCTCTCTCTGTGTGTGTGTGTGTGTGTGTGTGTGTGTGTGTGTGTGTGTGTGCGTGTGTGTGTGTGTGTGTACCTCTTTGCGTACCTCTGTGTGTGTGTGTGTGTGTGTGTGTGTGTGTGTCAGAGGAGTTGTTGTTGGCATATTCACCATATGTTCTCAGTCATTTATTTCTGCTGAAGAGCTGCGTTTGCTCCCTTGTTTGCGCTGCAGGGTTCTGGCCAGAGCTGTGGATCTGCTTTCTGACTCATCCATTCCTCTCTCTCTCCCTCTCTCTATCCCTCTCTCCCTCTCTCTCTCACTCTCTCTATCCCTCTCTCCCTCCCTCCTCACAGGCCCTGAGAGGTACATGGTGCGGATCGAGCTGACGGTCATGGACGTCAATGACAACGCACCTGAGTGGACCATGGTCCCTTTCCCCTACCTGGCAGTGGTCTCGCCGGATGCCCCCACTGGCACCCTGGTCTACAAGCTCCACGCTCGGGACGGAGACGAGGGGAGCAACGGGGAGGTGGAGTACATCCTGTCTGACGGTACGCACGCACGCACGTGCACACACACACACACACACACACACACACACACACACACACAGACACACACACACACACACACACACATGCCCATGCCCACACCCACATACACCCATTCAACTTTCAAAAGGAATACAGCATTTCAGCGACCTCTCTTCAGAAGCCACAAGACACGCTCGGAGAGCTGAGTCTTTTTCATTAGTCATTTCCACTGTCCTTTTCACTTTCTATCTGCTCCATTTGCTGTGTGCTTTAATTCTGTCATTGCTGTGACCTTATGTATTCCAATGTATTCTGCAACCCCATCTCAAAAATAAGTAGATTGCACTTTTCCTCAGCAAACTCTCCCACTGTCAGACATTTAAATGTTATCTGAGTAATGAGAGCGAGTCTAGCACAGAGAGGCAATAATCAGGGCATTGTCTTCCCTGTGTGAGAGAGCCGCCATCCATGACACACTATCGACATCAGTCTGTCACACTCCAGTGCCTGAGCATCATGGCAGCCCCGGATCCTTCTAGAATACGGCTCTGATTGGATGAATAGCGTTTACACTTGTTTGTGTGTTGCTGTGTGTGTAAGTCCTAGTTACTGTGTGTCTGTCTCCATAGTCAGCCAGCTCATAGCACTGATAGAATGACACTGTGAACTCATTATACTGTGTGTGTGTGTGTGTGTGTGTGTGTGTGTGTGTGTGTGTGTGTATGTGTGTGTGTGTGTGTGTGTGCACATGCATAAATAAGTGTGTGGTTTCGTGCTAACCTAATAGATGTAGCTCATCTACTGTTTTCGATTATTTGTGTGCATCTGTGTATCAGCATTAGGGTTCTCCTTCCTCTGAGAACAATTTCTATGAACAAAATGTGTGTGAGTGTGTGTGTGTGTGTGTGTGTGTGTGCATAGGCGTCGATTGCGCTGGGGACGGTGAGGACGCATCCTCATCAGATTTCGTCATAAGTCATTTTGTCCCCACCACTTTTTTTTTAAAAACAACCTCGAGCTCAATTTGGCTAAAAACTAAAAAGTAGCCTGAAGTTCATAACACACATAGCAGCCACCAGAGCCATATCTATATGGCTCTGGCACAACTGCCACAACTGCAACATTGTTACTAGCGCTGACCTGGCGTTAGAGTCCGAATCATTTGTTGCAACTTTAGAACGATGTGAGCGGCCACCCGGAGTTTGTAAACTGGAAATATGTGTAGCCTATTTAAGTCAATAAATGACATATTGGGAACTTCAAAAAAGGAATAGATATGCTCTTCTACAAGCAACTACTGGTGCATGCATCCACGGCAGGGGACAAGTTGATCAAAAAGAGAAAAATACCGGAGCAGCACAGTGTATAAGGCTTGTGGGTTTTTTTTTGCTTGTTAGTTTATTGTAGGCTAATGCAAAGGTGCACAGCAACAGTCTAACGTTTCGATTAGCCTACATCTTCGTCAGAGTATGTTATTAACGTTCTGCTCGATACACATCTAAACACGTAGACTTCGGTCTAGTGGGGAAATTAGCTTCGTTTTTAAAATATGACAACGAGGACCTCAACGATTGGCCTTACTTTCCTTCTCAAACTATGTTGAAATCGCATCTTTCACAGCCCAATCTTAAAATTTTCCCGGGGGAAAAACCCCCGGACCCCCAGAAAATGGATGGGTCAGCAGAGAGGGTTAAATCGGAGCTCAGTAATTAAGGAT
>NC_085004.1:3016116-3030259 GCF_963854185.1 Sardina pilchardus
TTCTTTCTCTCTCTCTCTCTCTCTCTGACATGACTTGAATTCTGTCTTTTCTTCTATCTTGCTGTTTTAGTAACCAAGGCTCTTTATAGATAGAGCCAGCTCATTTTGCAATGCTAGTTATTTGCATAAGGTGTTGACTTCTATTTTTCCCCCCCTGCTGTGCTGCATGTAGGCTCTCTCTATATTGCGCCATCCCAGTAACCACCCTCTGATCTCTCTCTCTCTCTACCCCCCACTCTTCTCTCTCTCTCCCTCCGACGGCCTCCTTCTCTCTCTCGTGGGTGTGGATGTAATTGCTTTAACAGGCTTACTGGGACTTGTGCATCAGCACCAGGCTGGGGGCCTCTCCCCTCACATTTGATCAGCTTGGGCCTCGCATCCCTCCAGTCACAATCTTACTTCCTCTTATTGCGTTGGCTTTGCGGGGTATGGTGGGATCGAGCACCCCCCCCCCCCCCCAACAACCACCCATACACACACACACACACACACACACACACACACACACACACACACACACACACACACACACACACACACACACACACACACCCATACACACACACACACACACACACACACACACACACACACACACACACACACACACACACACACACACACACACACACACACACAGACGTCTCCCTCACTGATGGGCTCAGGCGATGATCTAATGGAGACAGGCTGGTTGGCCGGCTCAGGCTGGCCCCACAGGCCCCAGTGACAGAGACTGATCACCCAGATCCAGTGATACAGCGAGTGCGCCGCAGGACTGAGGTCCAGATAAGTCCGTACAGTAGGAGCGTGGCGGTCGAGGGCCCGCGCTGCCTTCAGGGGAGGGATGTGGTCTCTCGGGGTCTGTAGTCATAGCACAGATTCTACACATCATTCTCCCAGATCCTAATCTCATCACAGCAGCCATTGAGAACTCCAAATGAAGATGGTGTTGCTAACTGAATGGCAGGCTGATATATCTTCTCTCTCTCTCTCTCTCTCTCTCTCTCTCTCTCTCTCTCTCTCCTGGTGTAGTTTCCTGGTCACCCCGGCGCTGTCCTTCCAGAAGCAGGCCATCAGCTACAGCCTGGTGATCAACCCCAGCAGCCTGTTCAGCATCCACCAGGAGACGGGCCAGATCAGCCTCACGCGCACCGTCGACTACGAGAGCGACCAGCACCGCTACCTGCTGCTGGTCCGCGCCAGCGAGACCCAGAACAGCCTGAGCAGCGCCGCAGAGGTGGGTCGGGTCGGGTCACTCCTGTGGGTCACACGCAGGGTGTGTGTGTGTGTGTGTGTGTTTGTGTGTGTGTGTGTGTGTGTGTGTTTGTGTGTGTGTGTGTGTGTGTGTGTGTCTGTGTGTGTTTTTGTGCGTGTTTGTGTGTGTGTGTGTGTGTGTGTGTGTGTGTGTGTGTGTGTGTGTGTGTGTGTGTGTGTGTGTGTGTGTGTGTGTGAGTGTGTTGGAGGGGTGCTTGAGAGCCAGCGTGAGGGGTGCTCATCAGTCTCCTGGCACACGTAAGGGCATGCTAGCCGTCAGTCAGCATCAGTGTCAGCCCCATAAGATTGAGCCCTCTGTAGTGTGACGCTTCAGAGAGGAAAAGGCTTGACAGCGGCGCAGAAGTTGAAGAAAAATAGAGGGGAGTGATTGACAGGACTGCCTAGATTTGCTTATCAGTCGGCGCGGCGACAAAACTTCTGCCGACACTCCCGGGGAGGAAGCGAGCGGCTTCTCTACTCCGCTGTGGGACGCACATCGCGCTGAGGCCTCGGAGACGAGAGGAGAGGAGAGGAGAGGAGAGGAGAGGAGACGAGAGGAGACGAGAAGAGACGAGAGAAGACGAGAGGAGAGGAGAGGAGAGGAGAGGAGAGGCGAGGAGAGGAGAGGAGAGGAGAGGCGAGGAGAGGAGAGGAGATGAGACGAGAGGAGGCGAGAGGAGACGAGAGGAGAGGAGAGGAGAGGAGACAAGAGGAGACGAGAGGAGAGGAAAGGAGAGGATACGAGATGAGAGGAAAGGAGAGGAGAGGAGAGGAGAGGAGATGAGACGAGACGAGAGGAAAGGAGAGGAGACGAGAGGAGACGAGAGGAGACGAGAGGAGAGGAGAGGAGAGGAGAGGAGACGAGAGGAGACGAGAGGAGAGGAGAGGAGAGGAGAGGAGAGGCGAGGAGAGGCGAGGAGAGGAGAGGCCGAGGAGAGGAGAGGCGAGGAGAGGAGAGGAGAGGAGAGGAGAGGAGAGGAGAGGAGAGGAGGGGAGAGGAGACGAGAGGAGAGGAGAGGCGAGGAGAGGCGAGGAGAGGAGACGAGAGGAGACGAGAGGAGACGAGAGGAGAGGCGAGGAGAGGAGAGGAGAGGAGAGGAGAGGAGAGGAGAGGAGAGGAGGGGAGAGGAGACGAGAGGAGAGGAGAGGAGAGGAGAGGAGAGGAGAAGCCTTCTTGGGTGGCGGTCGATGATGGCAGCTGAAACGAAGAAAAATTCTCCCATCGCTCAGACATTCATTTGTCAGTGTGTGTGTGTGTGTGTGTGTGTGTGTGTGTGTGTGTGTGTGTGTGTGTGTGTGTGTGTGTGTCTGTGTGTGCAGGGGGGTGATAATGATGCATGACTGCTGTAGGTGGTGAGCCCGTGCCATGCGTGCCCTCTGGGCAGAGGGAGATCAGAGGGTGCTCGGAGGAGGGTGGGGGGGTGGGGTGGGGTGGGGGGGGCAAAATGCAGATCAAAGTCGAGCAAGAGGCAGGCAGTGGCATCCATGCCGTGTGCCAAGACGCGGGGCTCCGCAGGACTAAATCCTCCCCCGCCATGGTGGGGCTCTCTCTGCTCACTGATCCGTGGGTTCCCCCCTGGCCCCCGGGGAGGGGGGGGGGGGGTGCGGCTGGACCCCGGCAAGCAGGACTGCTCCACTCACTCGGCTGTACTGTAGTGAGGAAGTCAGGAGGGGGGAGGAGGAGGACGAGGGTGGCTGTGCAGGCGGGGGTGGAGGCAGGGAGGCATGCAGGGAGAGAGTGTGTGTGTGTGTGTGTGTGTCTGTGCATGCGTGTGTGTGTGTGTGTGTGTGTGTGTGTGGGGGGGGGGGGATGTTGTTTGGAGCAAACAAGAGGAGGCGGCAGAGAGAACTGGCAGCTGCTCCTAAGATCTGTCTAATCCTGTGAGCTTAAAGTCAGCGGAGGGCTCTGAATTTGCCGCCGCGGGCCAGGTGAAGCATGGCAGGCAGACGGGGGCACGGCGACCCAACGCCCGCGCCACGGCCTCACTCCGCTGCCCTGCCTGCCCTGCCTGCCCTGCCTGCCCTGCCTGCCCTGACCTCTGGCTCAGCGCGGCTCACCCCTGCCCCATGAATATTGCATTTGTGATCTCCTGCACACACAGAGGAGCGCTACTGCTGCTGCTGCTGCTCCCACTCCCGCTCTGTGTTAACGCTTGTCAGCTGAACTCTCACTGCGTCGTCCAGCCCCAGACCACGCGCGGCTGCTGTTGTCCTCACCTGTGCAGGTGCGCTCGTCTCCTCCCCTGCCGTTCGTCTGCGTGTTGGTTTACCTGACGGGCCGCCCAAATCCAGACGGCGGTGGCGTCCCCAGTCCCTCGTGCTGAACAGAGCTGTCTGGCTCTCCCAGTGCATCCTGTCTCCAGTCCTCCATCAGTGCTTTGCCAGCACACATGCATGGTAGCGGGACCCAGGGGACAGACAAGAAAGTACTTTTGATTGATTTGTTTTACAAGCTTTCCAAATCTCCCCCCTCCGCATGTATGAGGCAAGATGAAATATTCACAACTATCGACCACGCATAAGCCGTGTATTTAGAGTCATTTATTCAAAGCAGGCTGGAAACGCTTTGAAAAACTAAAAGGCAGATAAAAGGTAACACTTGTGTTGTGCTCGGGAAGATCAGAGCAAAGGAACCGCCTCTTTTCTCTCACCATTGTTATATATTGGATTTTATTAGCGCCTTTTAAATCACGCCAGAAATGCTCCATAATGCTCTGATATTTTTAGGCACCCATGTGTAAAAATCAGTTACATTGTGTCTCCTCATGAAAAATTACCAGTTAATAACCACAATTTGAGAGTGTGTCGACTCTTGAGGAGACAGATTTGCTTTAGCTGATAGAAGTCAAGTGAGGCGGGGTGATAAAGGTTTATATGGTATTTTTATGCAAATGTTGTAAGTTCTCATTTGAATCGGGAGGAGTGCGCTGTCCTCCTGTCAGTCTTGTCTCCATGATTAACTCTCCCCCTTATTGGATGGAAAATCAGGTCACCTTGGCGAGCCCATTATCCTGCGGTTTCCCATTAATATACCTGGATGACTAAATGTTGGAATAGTTGATGACTTTCAATCCAAGCCCAGTTCTGGAGAAAGAGAGAGACGGAGAGAGAGAGAGAGAAGGGGCTTTTGTCGGATGAGAAGGAGTGAGGGATTGCGTGATGAGGAAGAGGGAGAGAAAGAGGGGGCAAACTCGGAAGGAGCGTCTCTTGTGTTCATCGGCTGTGACCTCAGCAGAATCCGGCAGGAAGACGTGAGACGGCTCTCTCCGCCGCTTGGCGCAATTGGCAGTAAAAGGCCAATCTAAGCGAAAGCTGCTTTCCTCCGTGGCGATAAACACCGGGGACGATTACTAGCTGGCAAATCCCCCGCTCTCCTCCGCGCACACTCCTCCACCCCCTGCCGATAATCAAAGGCATTCAGAAATGTGTTTACGCCTGAGCTGCGTACCCACAATCCACCTTTTCCCTTCATCCAATACCCTCTCCTCTCTTCTCTCTCTGTTTATTTCAACCCCAATTCTCCTGAGTTCATCCCCCCTCCCCTCAGCCTCCCCTTTTATTTCGCCTATTTTCTCTCTTTCAGTTTGTCTTGTTAGGAGCTGTACTTTTCTCAGTCTGCCCCCCCTCCCCCCTCCCCCTTCCCCCCTTTTCCAGACAGATTGTTCGTGCTCTTATCTGATTCTGTTTTTTCTCTTCTGCGCTTGTTTTTGTGGAAAGGTACGGGTCATCATCACCGACGAGAACGACTGCGTCCCGGAGTTCCAGCAGTCCATTTACAGCAACGACGGCATCCCAGAGACCGTAACCACAGCAACCTCCCTGCTGCAAGGTGAGCCGAGCGGCGGCGTGAGCGGACTGCCAGTGGGGAGTACGGTGCGGGGTGGGGTGGTGCGGGGGCGGTGTGGGGTGGGGCGGTGTGGTGCGGGGCGGGGTGGGGGGGGGGGGGTGGGGCGGGGGCCAGGGCTGACCAGACCAGGCGGCCGTGAGCGCACAGCAACACCTCCAGTTATCACACCAGACACCAGAGCTGACAGCACCAACATAAACATATGCACAAAACACACTCCCTCTAACTTTAGCTTTTAGTTTATGTCTACACACATACGCACACACACAAACACAGACAAACAGACACATACACACACACTCTCTCTTTCTCTCTCTCTCTCTCTCTCTCACACACACACACACACACACACACGCACACGTACACACACACACACACACACACATACACACACACACAAACACAGACAAACAGACACAGACACATACACAAACTCTCTCTCTCTCTCTCTCTCTCTCTCTCTCACACACACACACACACACACACACACACACACACACATACATACACACAGACACACAGACACGTACACAGACAGACAAACACACTAGCACACACACACAGACGTGCAAACATGCTCTATCTTTCTCACACACACAAAAACAACACATGCACAAACAAAGCAGCGTCCACAGAGTAAATAAACATGTCTTTCCCTTTCTCACTCTCTCTCTCTCTCACTCTCTCTCTCTCTCTCTCTCTCTCTTTCTCTATCTCTTTCCCTCTCTCTCTCCCTCTCTGTCTCTTTCTCTCCCCTGCTCTCTTGCATACACACACACACACACACACACACACACACACACACACACAGTGTTTTCATCAAGTCCACAGCCCAGTCCTTTGCTGCATGTGTTGAATGCGGCTCCTGTCTGAGGGGGAATCATGGCATGGCCTCATGTTTTTAAATTGCTGCGCCATAGAGGCTGTGGCCACCAGTCCACGGAGGCAGATGTGTTTACCCTCCAGAGTGGCGCGATGCGAGAATGCGAGCGTCTCTGAAAAGCATCTGCCACCGGCCAGGCCTCGCCAGAGGAGAGCGGGCAGATGAGAGGCTCCCAGGTGTCACTGATGCCCCCTCGGGGGAGTGCCTCAACGTGAGGGTGACAGGCAGGCGGGGGGGCCACAAATGGCACAGCGGAAAAAGGTGACCCGTGACGGGCATACTCCGCGTGGCGGATTGTTGGCAGACATTTTCTGAGCTTATCTGGCAGATTGTGGAAGGTGATTTGTTAAGATCTCCTACAGATGTGCCACGCCGTCCTCACAGCAGGTGTGTTCACAGAAGCATCTGTGTGTGTGGGTGTGGGTGTGGGTGTGTGTGTGTGTGTGTGTGTGTGTGTGTGTGTGTGTGTGTGTGTGTGTGTGTGTGTGTGTGTGTGCGCGCGCTCGTGTGTTTGTGTGTGTGTGTGTGTGTGTGTGTGTGTGTGTGTGTGTGTGTGTGTGTGTGTGTGTGTGTGTGTGTGCGTGTGCGTGTGCGTGTGCGTGTGCGTGCATGTGTGCCTCAGTGTCTCTACAGGTGTGTATTGGCAGTGAGTGATGGCGATAGTTTTAATGGAAAATAAGTGGGGTTTTTTTGCTTTTAATCTAGTTGGCATTAAACTTTGGAAAGGATAATACGGTGGCCCACCATAGAAAGGATAAAGACTAAAAAAGAATTGCACAGTGCACAAAGAGGAGAGAAAAGTCATTAGTTATCATCGATTTCCCTGATGCAGAAATCGACATTAAAAAAAAAGAAAAAGGCGCTTTTGAGGAAAAATGGTGGCAGGGGCGGCGCTGTCATGTGAACTTGTGGTGGCTGTTTGCGGTGGGATTAGTCGTCCGCTGGCAGCGTGCGTGTGTAGGAGGCGGGGAACACGAGCCCCGGGAGCATCAGCATGAACAAGACACTGAAGTGCACGAGCCAGCCAAAGGATCCCGTCCAACTGGAGGATTATTAGATTCACGACGCTGCCGCCACTGCAAGAGGTGTGGGAAGGAGATTAAGGTCAAGTGACATCACAGCCAAAAAAGAAATAATAATAAAAAAAACGTTGTCGAAATGTTACGCAAGTCTCCAATTCCACTGGAGATCCTTCAGCATTGTAATAATAATAGGAGGCAGGTAGTGTAATCCAGGCCAGGCACATTCTGTAAGGATCACGGGTGTATTGTCAACATGAAAATATTGATGTAGCTGAATGTGCAAGCTGCTCTGCGGAGCGTAATCAGAGGGGATGAAAGGGGGAAGTGTTAGCTGAGGGGGGAAGCTGTAAATGTTCTTGTTGAAATCTCAGAGGGGATGTTAGCTGCACTAGCCCCGGAGCAAGCAGTCTCGAGTGGTCCCTTTCCATCACTGAGCTATGGCACACTCTAGCCCAGCGAGCGAGCGGCGCGGCTTTGACTGGGATGTGCTATGATTAATTTTAATGTCATGCCCAGAACTAACTGGATTTAATATTTTAATATTCACCATGGTCATGACAGATTTAGGAGTACTTAATTATGTTTCTAGCTCCTATTGCCGATGTCTTTTTTTTTCTCTTTGCCTCTCTTTATCTTTCCTTTTCTCTGTGTGTTTTTCATCTGTCTTTCTTGTCTTTCTTTCTTGTCTTTCTTTGTGTTTCGTTCCTGTGACATCTCTTCCTCTCTCCCTCAGTGTCGGCCAGTGACTGCGACTCGGAGCAGAACGCTGAGATCGGCTACTACACTCTGAGCCCGGACTTCAGCGTCTCGGCCCACGGCACCATCTTCCCGGCCGGGCCCCCTGGACTACGAGCGGCCCCAACCACCTGTACGAGTTTGTGGTGATGGCGGTGGACCGGGGCGAGGAGCCGCGTACCGGCACTGCCACCGTGCGCCTCCGCATGGCCAACGTCAACGACGAGCCCCCGGAGTTCTCCCAGCAAGTGTGAGTAGCCGCTCCCGACCCCCCCCATCCAGCCCAGCCCAGTCCAGCCCAGGCCAGGCCAGACCCCCCATCCAGCCCAGCCCAGGCCAGACGGCACGACTCCGCTCTTAAGCTCCGCCATTCTTGCTTTTAAGCCCAAAAGCCAATCGAGTTACACCTCCTTCCTTCTGTGTGTTCCTCAAGCAGTGTGTTTATTTTGGGGGAATTGATTATGGCTACAGTATGTTTGCTTATCATTGACTGTACCGTTTCTTGTGGATCGCACAGATTGAGCAAACATATAGGGGACCATAAGGTGTATTTCACTTCACTGGACAAAAGGTGTATTAAATGAGAAGCAAATAATGCTACTTATCTCTTCTCTGCCAACCATAGACACAGCAGTCTAACTGAATATAATTTGTCGTATTTTTAGCATTGTTCTACACCTACAGTACTGTACAGATGTCTTTCTAATCTTATTTTATCTTGTTAGCAACTTCATCACACAACTCAATTGGTGTATGATATGTACTCTTTACCAACACCTGTCACGGGAGGGAAAAAATCTGTTGATGCAGGAAATTCCATGTGACAAATGAGCTAGTTCAATAGCAACACTCACATTAGCACCTGTTCTGTTCCTGCTCTGCGTCTGTGCGAAATCGGGCCGTTTGAGCGTAAAAACGCCTCTGTGCGTTTCGCCGGCGTGGAGGAATACGCATCAGCGTTCACGCTCAGATCCGCTCTGTAACGAGTTCAAACATTTCATCATCGGTGTGCTTGCTCACTCTCACAACCGACGCTCCCAACGCTGCTCGCTCGCCGCTTGCACGCCCCCCCCACACACACACACACACACAGCTGTAGCCTCTCCTGCCGTTCTCTACCATCACCCCTGGCTTCCGCAGTTCCACTGGGCCGCCAATTCCCAAAATCCCTTGCAGCCACAGCTGCATGACAGGGGTGGAGTGTTTGGGGTGTGTGTGTGTGTGTGTGTGTGTGTGTGTGAGGAGGGGTTGTGGCCGTGATTGGGGTGTGTGTGTGTGTGTGTGTGTGTGTGTGTGTGAGGAGGGGTTGTGGCGGTGTTTGCAGAAGCCGATACTGTAGTCCCCCCTACCCCCCCCCCCCAAAAAAAAAGAAAAGAAAACAACAAAACCCCAGTGTGGCGAGTGGTAGCGAGCGTGCCTGTGGGCTGTGCGGGGGGTTTAAGCGTCCCGAGTGTTTACCCTGCGTCTGCTGTGGGCTGTGAGGGGGGGGGGGGGGGGGGGTCCCGAGTGTTTACTCTGCGTCTGCTGTGGGCTGTGAGGGGGGGGGGGGGGGGTCCCGAGTGTTTACCCTGCGTCTGCTGTGGCTCCGGGGCAGGTCTGGGATCAGGACCCCATCGTCTCCGCTGCGCTTCTCCGCTTCTGCTGTGTGTGTGTTTTCCCTTCAGCTTCCTCCTCAGTGGCATCATTGTGCTGCTCTGTGCTGATCTCTCTCTCTCTCTCTCTCTCTCTCTCTCTCTTTCTCTCTCTACTCTCTCCTCTCTCTCTCTCTCTCTCTCTCTCTCTCTCTCTCTCTCTCTCTCTCTCTCTGCTGCGCCGCGTAGAGCTGAGCGCAGCTCCCACTCCCCCGCCCCCCCCCCCCCCCCCCCCCCACGGCAATACCCTGGCCTGTGGCTTTTTTAATTGGACGATTTTCTGGCAGCTAGCTCCGCAAATCAGTGAGGCAGGTTCAATCAGCCATGCCTTCCACTGTCCTGGAGAGACTCCATGTGCGCATTGGAGCATTGGGGAGATGTTTTTAGTCTATGTGTGTGTGTGTGGTGTGTGTGTGTGTGTGTGTGTGTGTGTGTGTGTGTGTGTGTGTGTGTGTGTGTGTGTGTGTGTGTGTGTGTGTGTGTGTGTGTGTGTGTGTGTGTGTGTGTGTGTGTGTGTGTGTAGTGTCTTTGTTCTCCCTGTGCCTGGCCTTGCTGATGGAACAGAGTGAGTAAGTGATGTCCATGCTCCTCGTCAGGGGAGGCCCATTTGGCTTCATCCATTCTGCATGAGGACGTGTGGGGAGGGGAGCCTGATGATGTGGGTGGAGAAGCTGCTGGGCAGGAGGAGAGTGGACTCTCTTCTCTCCATCCATCCTCTCATCCACCCACCCTCCACCCACCCTCACACCACCCACCACCCTCCTCCATCTCCTCCTATCTGGCCTCATCCCTCACCCCCACCCCCACCTGCCAACGTGCATCCCAAATGTCTCCATTATCTCCGGAAACGGGACATTATGGCCTGGGCGGGCGGCGGGCGGGCTTTGCCGTGCGGTGGCAGTAATTGACAACTTGTGATATCTGTCAGTGTTGTCTGTCTGCCTCATCTTGTTTGCCGCCATGCCATTCTGCTGAAGCAGTCGCAGCGGTGGTGGTGGTGGTGGTGGTGGTGGTGTTGTCGGCATGCCATTCTCCGGTAAGCGATGGTGGTGGTGGTGTTGTCGGCATGCCATTCTCCGGTAAGCGACGGCGGTGGTGTTGGTGGTGGTGGTGTTGGTGGTGGTGGTGGTGATGGTGTTGCCGGGCTGCTGGGAACGCGGTCTTTCTGCCACTCAGGCCTGGAGCGCATCATTACAGGAAATGTTTGTCGGGACAGAAAGCTCTGTGGTGCAGAGCAATCAGGACGGACAGACTGGTATTCATGAAGCCGCGCGGATAAAGAGATCACAGCAATCACAGCGCCGGGGCTCTAGGCCACGCAGCTTCTGAGTGTCATTTCTCCTCGTTGTTGTGCTCCCAAACTTGGGCGATATTAGTGACAGGAACAAATGGCTAAATCGGAGATTGGTGTTCTGAACCGCTGACACTTGGATTTTGGAGAGCGAGCGTGTTTTTATGCGCGTGTGTGTGTATGTGTGTGTGTGTGTGTGTGTGTGTAGTGTAGGCTATGTGTTTTGGCTATCTGTGCGCGGGCTACTGTGCGCTGTGGAAATGACAGCAGATTAATTGTGATTGTGCTGGAAATGAGATGGTGGGTGCTGATAATGGGTGAGTGCAGGGGGGAGCCACACGCTGCATCCACAATGTGTCCCGGCACCGTGACCACACACTGCGCCATATTGGGGGACACACACACACACACACACGCCGCACACTCCAGCCACGGCCCTCCTTCACAAAATGGCTGACGGCAGAGGCTCTCTCAAGCCTGTCAATCACCCTTCAGGGGCGCCATCACCTGCACCTGTTGCCATGACAACGGATGAACAATTTGGGAAGCTCGGACAAATTTTTGGAGGGAAAGCATTTGCACCTTGAAAACAGTAGTGACGACTCTTCTGAAGGGAACTGCGGTAAATGAGCCTGGTGAAGGCGTGTGTGTGTGTGTGTGTGTGTGTGTGCATTTGTTTACCTGCATGTTTAGGCTAGTAAGTGATGGCGCTGCTCCTGAGATATTAAGGTCCTGACCCGGGTGGCCTGCGCCTGTGTGTGAGTGCTGGCGTGGCTCCGTGGAGCTGCTGACCTCTCCCAGCTCATTGGGCGCTAGCGGCGAGGAACGTGGGCTGTGCTTGTGCAGCGCGACACGTGGTCGTGAGGTGGTCTGGCGCGGTGTGGCGTAGCGTGGTGACAGGCGTCGAGAGGCCAGCGTCGCCCCCCCCCATGCCGCCCCCCTCCTGCCGCCGCCGCTGCCACCACATAAATCAAAGCCATGAAACGCCTGTCAGGCCACCTCTTGTTAGCCATCAATCAGCGGGCCGGCAGCGGGCTGAGGAGCTGAACTCCGGCTCCTCTCCTCTCCTCTCCTCTCCTCTCCTCTCCTCTCTCAGTCCTCCTCTCCGCTCCTCTCCTCTCCTCTCCTCTCCTCTCCTCTCCGCTCCTCTCCTCTCCTCTCCTCTCCTCTCCTCTCCTCTCCTCTCTCAGTCCTCCTCTCCTCTCCTCTCCTCTCTCAGTCCTCCTCTCCCCATCCTCTCATCCCCCTCGCATCCCCTCCTCTGATTGCCGCCTTCCTGTCACGCTCTCATCCCATCTCATCTCTCGCTCTCATCCCTCACTCCTCTCTCCTCCTCTGTCACTCTCTCTCCCGCGCTCTCTCTGTCTGTGACAGTCGGTGTATGTCTCCGCATCTGGCTTCCGTATCTCTCTCTCTCTCTCTCTCTCTCTTCATTTTACCAACCAGTTTCGCTCTATCATTTCGCACTAACTCACTCGTCTCCTTTCGTTTCTGGTGCCCACCCTCACAATTTCATCACTCCCCCCCCTTTCTCTCTCTCTCTCTCTCTCTCTCTCTCTCTCTCTCTCCTCTCTCTCTCTCTCTCTCTCTCTCTCCTTGGCTTTGCTCTCGCAGTGTCTCCAGCCCTTGCTGATTGACAGCCCTAAGCCCTTTCCCCCCAGCTCTAAAAGCTTCAAAGTCCCATCTGTAATGTGTTTAAAGGAAGCTGAAGTCTCATCAGGAGCCAGTCATGAGAACGAGGCTTCTCTGTGTCTCTCTGCCCATCTCCGGCTCCCCGTCTGTCTTCAGACGCTTAGAACACGTTCTAATGCCGGTTCTATGCGGCAGCCCTCGCTCTGTCATCGCCGCCGACGCGACTGCGTGTGTGTGTGTGCGTGTGCTCCCATACATCTGTCGCCCATTTGTGCTGCATGGCGAGGCCCTCGACTGATTTCCACTCCGCCATCCACATTAAGTTAGCGACTTGGACTCGCGCAGCTGTCAGACACGTCTCGCTAATAAGAGGTTTGGCAGTCGGCGTGCGGCGCTTGGGCACACGCTGGCGGTATTTATAGCCCGGTGCGTCCCGGTGCGCGTGCATCAGGAGCGAGGCTCCGACGGAGCGGGCGTCGCCATGACGCAGGGGTCAAGGGTCAGGGAGCAGGAGGTGATGGAGCCGGACCGCTCCCAGCCACACACACACACACACACACACACACACACACCGCTCCCCGCCATGTTGGGAATCAGGGAATCGGAAAGACCTTGGACCCGCGATGCGCATCTTGTCTCCTGAGCCATTGGAAAAAATAAAATAAATAAATACCCGGGGAAAAAAAAATCCATCAGCATCTCTGAAAATGTATTTTGCAGTTGCACCGTTAAAAAGTCCATATCTGTCAGCCTGTCAATGTTTTTGGTGCGTGTGTGTGCGCACGTGTGTGTGTGTGTGTGTGTGTGTTTGTCAGTGTTTGAGTGTTTGGCGGTGTTGTGCTGTGTTTTTTTCCACTCCGGTTGATGTTCTCCGCCCTCGGTGGAGTGTGGGGGTGGAATGATGAAGAGGGCCGTGCTGCTCAGAATCCAAGGCCCTGTTTGTCTTTCTGCTGGCAGACGCTGCCGCATAGACAGGAACAGTTCAATTGAGATAAAGGGTGGATGTGAATTGGGGAGTAAATAGTTGTTTTTATGTTATGTTTTTATTGCTGTCTGCCGGTGGTTTATATTCCAATATGTTTGCA
This sequence comes from Sardina pilchardus, assembly GCF_963854185.1. NCBI lineage: Eukaryota > Metazoa > Chordata > Actinopteri > Clupeiformes > Clupeidae > Sardina > Sardina pilchardus. The sequence goes on from NC_085004.1 coordinate 3,029,497, forward strand.
CTTCTTTCTTCTGTATGCTGCTGCCGTGTATGAGTGACTGGGTGCATGCATGGATGAATGCATGAATATGTGAATGGCTGAATTGGTGGCAGCTGTCTGTCCTTCACAGAGGAGGAGTGGAAGTGGCTGAGGAATTTTGATGAAGCTGTTCTCGGAATATATGAGTAGTGTGTGGCTTTGGGCGCTTTTGCGGAAAAAACGCAGTGTTTTTCTCCAGCTGAAATGTCGGTTCCTGTATGGTGATGGGGTTCGTGTGTTACTCATCGCCGCGTCATCTACAAATGGACGCGTGGTGGTTATTAGTCCTTTTCGACTTCAACCAGCCCAGGTTTTCCCGTTGCCAAGATGTGCATCAGCCCCAAACATAGCCAGTGATGCAGAAGGCACTTACAAAGGAAGAAAATGTCCCTTAATATCAAACACACTCTCAAACTCTTTGGATGATTCAATGGCAACGTCGCTGTGTTTATTTTTCCATTAAGGCAGGTGGTCCAGGCTTGGAGTGGGTGGTTTTGCAGGTAGTTAGTGGATGTGGGAAGAAAGTATTACTCTGGAACAGGAAAAATAATGGGGGCAACATTTTTAGATAAAGATCAGGCGTCCATGCAATTGTACCCATTCATTAGCACCAGCAGTCTATTTGTGTAGGTATGGTTTGCCTGTCTCTCAAACTCCATCTTTGTCTTTGACTGCTTGGCCTTTAGAATGGAGCAGCATTCAGACGGGATCTTATTAGAGCTGATGCTGTAGACAGAGGCAATGA
>NC_085004.1:3037959-3062959 GCF_963854185.1 Sardina pilchardus
ATGGCTTTTTTTTTCTTTTTTTTTTTTGCCGGTTCCATTTCAGCTTCCTTGAATTGGGCTATCTGAGCTTGTTTATGGTTACGTGTGGAGACTGGGCCTTCAGCTTTGGTTACAAATTATCCAACGCATATCTACTCTGTGTTTTTTCCGTCTGTGTACCCTTTTCAGTGTATTCCTGTGCCCTGTATCTTGGCCTGTGTCTCTCAGTGCGTTTCTCTCCATGCATCTCTGTGTGTCTGTGTGTGTGTGTGTGTGTGTGTGTGTGTGTGTTGCGGCACCTCTCTCGCCGCTCAGTATGGGAGTAGTGGGGAGCCCAGCAGGCAGAGAGCGGGAGGCTTTCATGTGAAGTTTGCGCCCTCCTCTCCTCCCCTCCTCCCCTCCTCCCCTCCCCCCTCCCCCCCTCCCTCCCCTCCTCCCCTCCTCCTCCTCTCCTCCCCTCCTCCCCTCCTCCCCCCCTCCTCCCCTCCTCCTCCCCTCCTCCCCTCCTCCCCCCTCTCCCCTTCGTCAGCCCCTCAGGTTTTGTGTGTTTGGCGTAGACTCAGACCGTTCCTGTGGATTTGTGAACATCAGTGACTCACTCCTTCCTAAGAGGAGCGCTGTCTCCCGAGCCTCGGCCCCGTCTGTGCCGGAGCCAGGATCCGGAATGTTCCGAGCGAGGGGCATAGGGAGCATTGCCTTTTTTCTTCTTTTCTTTTTTTTTTTGTGCGTGTGTGTGTGTGTTTGTGTGTTTACTTGTATAGTTGCATGGGAATGGGGGAGTTTTTTTGGATCTGCCAAAGGTGTCTTTCATCTCCCAGAATCCTCGGGGGGCATTAGCTTGCAGGATGAGCTCTGACCTCGGAGTTGGCTGCAGGGGTGTTGCAGGAGTACGGTGTCTCTGATGGCTCGGGGGGGGGGGGGGGGGGGGGGGAGGGGGAGAGGAGGGGAGAGGAGAGTGGTAGCAATAGCAGGGGAAGGAATAAGGATGGTGAAAAAGAAGCCCTTTGTCCCTAATTAGATGTCAGAAGTAACCATCAAAAGGACAGAAGTGATTTGGGAATTTTGTTTTCCTGTCTTATTTATTTCGCAACTGTCTCAATCTCTTCAGAGGTTAGTTTAAAAATGGTATGAACTGGGGAGTTTGGGAGGTTTTTAATTCAGTTATTTGAATTGTATCTTCCCTTTCATCAGCCTTTTTCTTTATCTCTTTCTCACACAAACACACACACACACACACACACACACACACACACACTCTCTCCTATAGATGAAGATTAGGGTGAGGGTAGTGTATGGGTGCCAGAGCATGGCCCAATTATCTCTGCTTTCTTGCTTCTTCTCCAGTCATCCACCTGGGTGGAATCGATTCAAGGCCTCTTCAATTATAAAACACAGATGAGCCTCAACATGGCAAAATATCGCAGGATTAAATAGATTTTTTCCGCTTCTCTTCCTCTGCACTCACAAAGGACCCATCCCTCCATCCTTACTGGCCCAACGTGCACTCATCCTCTCTTCCTCTCTTCCCCTTTTCCTCTCACAAATGTCTAATGTTGTCCTTTTCTATTGTACACCTCATTTCTGCCGTTCCCCTACTACTCTATTCAATGGGGCACATTACTTCAGACAGTGATTGCTCTCTGGTTCCATTTTAGTGTTCAGTCTTATCAGCTTTACTTACAGTACTGTCCCCCCCCTCTCATTTTATGTCTATGCTATCTTTTCTTTGCCTTCCCTCCCCTTCTCCTCCCTCTCTCTCTCTCTCCCCTTCTCTCTCTCTCTCTCTCTCCCCTTCTCCCCTCTCTCTCCCTCCCTCTCTCTCTCTCTCTCTCTCTCTCCCTCTCCCTCCCTCTCTCTCTCTCTCCCCTTCTCTCTCTCTCTCCCTCTCTCCCCTTCTCCCCTCTCTCTCCTCTCTCTCTCTCTCTCTCTCTCTCTCTCTCTCTCTCCACAGTGTCAGCAGTATAAGGAGCGGAGTTCGGTGTTGGAGAACCAGCCGGCGGGCACGTTTGTGGTGCAGGTGCACGCGGTGGACGCAGACGAGGGAGCCAATGGGAAAGTGACGTACGGCTTCATGCACCGCGACAGCACCATCCCCGCCTTTAATATCGACCCGGACACAGGTAGTCCATCGCCACGGACACGCGCCAAACAAATAACCATAGCTCCTCACGCCGCCACTGCACCACAGTCACATCACACACACACCACTATCGCCCCGGACACAGGTAGTCCATCGCCACGGCCACGCGCCAAACAAATAACCATAGCTCCTCACGCCGCCACTGCACCACAGTCACATCACACACACCACCATCGCCACGGACACTCGCCAAACAAATAACCATACTGTAGCTCCTCACGCCGCCGCACCACCACAGTCACATCACACACACACCACTATCACCCCGGACACAGGTAGTCCATCGCCACGGACACGCGCCAAACAAATAACCATAGCTCCTCACGCCGCCGCACCACCACAGTGACATCACACACACACCACTCAGATGCCAACGTGGACAGGCTGATATGCAGACACTGCTTGGTGTTTGGTGGTATGTTGTAGTGAAATATTACTGGTGTAGTTAAGGGGTGTTTCATATGGTGAGGTAAAGTGGAAGTATACTGTATGTTAATGTCTTGCTGTTCAGCAGAGGAACTCCTGTGAGAATGCCATGGCTATACTTTTTTTGCCAACTCTTCAGTTACTTAATATAGGTGGACTATAAATGTGGGGATCTCTCAGTTGGATCTTTGCACATTAATTAGGGCTTTATTGGAAGGTTGTCCCGAAAAGACTACCTATATGCCAAGACTGCAGAAATGGAAAAAGCCACTACTGCTCTGCTGTGCTGTTCATTATGAAATACAGATATGGTCTTTCTTACAGTCGCGGCCAAGTTTTTTTTTTAAGACCATCTTGAAAATGTGCTCATTTTTTTCTGAATAAAGTTAGTGCATCATAAATTAATTTGATTGCATGAAATTTCATCACCCCCATGTTGGCCTAATGGTAATCAATTCACAATTTTCAATTTACTGTAACACAGTAAACACTTTGCCTTTTCTAAAAGCCCAAGAAAATGGAAAAAGCTTCACTCGTACACGTGCAGAGGGTACAAATTGTGCTTCTATACGAGCGATCAGTGAGAAGTTTAAGTATTGCGAGACTGATGCTGACCATGTAGTTGTGAAATGATGCTGATTCAGGGAGCTTCCTGGTGAAGCATTCTGCAGGGGGATCTTAAACTCATGGCCACGAGTGTGTGTTATCTTAGTGAATGTAGTGTCCCTTTCTGAGCTCGACCCACACACGCTGATGGAGGAGCTGATCATTCTCCAATTGAGGGTGATTTGGCTAACCATAGCCCTTGCACCGTCTGCTTGGGGTAATGGTGTCTGAAGACTATTTCCTCCCATTTTTTTTCTCTCTCTTTCTTTCTCTCTCTCTCTCTCTCGCTCTCTCTCTCTCTGTCTCCCTCTCTCCTTCCTTACTACAGTTGGCACTCTCTTCCCTTTTTCATATGTTAAAGTTCATGCTTGGAAGAGCTCGGCAAATGTTCAAAGTTCAATCTAATTCACTTTAATCACACCCTTTCAGAAGTGTTTTGGCAATCACACAAGAAAGAAAGGGCCAGCGTTTAAGAAATCCTATCCTCTTCAAATAAATGAATCACTTAGGGAAAATATAAGTGTTCGCTGCCCATCAATCAGTGAGCTTTTAAGGAACGAAGCAAGAGAAAGGCAGGAAATGGAGTGAGGGAAAAAGAAAGGATGGTTGGCCAAAGACTCCACTACATTCTATATACCTTCACTTTCCTGTTGAGCATTCGCACATTTTTCATTAGGTTTGTCTAAAAGCCGTAATAGCTGGAGGTGTATTCTGCCGTCCGTCAGACTCTCTGTGTTATATGGAGAGAGACGCGCTCCTGTGCTTTTACAATCGGCTGCCGCCAGGAAGTTAATCAAACTGCGGCGCAGCTGTGAAAGGCTCGGCGGGATGCATCCGTCATAGCGCTCTGACATGCATCAGAATCCCAGATCTGAGAGGTGCCGCCAGACAGCTCGTCTTTGTTTTTGCGGCGGGGAGGCGAGCGGCCGAGCGAGCGATAACCGCGGAAAATGATTTGATCTCAGGTGTGATCGTCACGGCCAGGAAGTTCGACCGGGAGCGGCAGAGAGAATACGCCGTGACGGTGACCGGCACCGACCGGGCCGCCAACCCCCTTATTGGCATCTGCCAGCTCAACATCCTCATCCTCGACGAGAACGATAACAGCCCCAAGTTCGAGAACCTCCGATATGAATGTGAGTTCATAAAAATCCAAAGATGCACAGATATATGGAAATATGGAAATATACACTCACCCAGACACACATCACTACACCCCCCCACACAGACACACACACACACACACACACACACACCAGCATCATTATTTAGGTATTCACTTATATATATGTGTACTCTATATGTGTACTCTCATCCCATAGACTTTCTGCGTGAGGACACCATGACGGGCACAAGTTTTCTGCGTGTGGCTGCGCACGACGACGACTACGGCTCCTACGCAGCCATCACCTACTCCATGTCCAAAGAGCAGCCCGAGTACCTCCAGGTGAACCCGGTCACCGGCTGGGTCTACGTCAAACAGCCCATCTCCCAGGTCAGTCCCTCGCCATGGCCTCAGCACGGCACAGCACGGCACATCAGCATCTTTCTCTTTAAAACACAAATGCAGGCCCAGGTGCAATGGAATGGGAGAGGGACACGAGGTGCAGTTGGAAGAACATTGGCATTCAGCTGTCTTGTTCTTGCACAGTTCCATCTGGTTCACTACTGACTCTGTATTAAAGCTGCAGGCACAAGTCAGTCCCACATGGAGTTCCAGACCATATTATATACTGTATATACATGGACATTATATACATATTATATATATATATATATATATATATATAAATATATGTGTGTACCAAAACATATATTTCCATGTGAGTCACGCCACACAGGGGCCTTGGGCATGTACCACACATGCTAAGTTACCTAATTGTAGCTTAGTGCAGCTCTTCTCCCTTGATTTGAATACATATGTCTAGCGTGTAGCTTTGCCTCCAGGCTACACTGAGTGTTTATCAGCATGGGATACTCTTGGCCACACTTTATTTGTCTGTCTGTTAAGTAGTCTTGTGGATGCCAAATTTATGCACAATTTGCATCAGGATCCGAAGGCATGTTTACCACACGGAGCCAGTGTGAGGCTGTTTCCATGGTGACAGCAGGACAGTTGTGCCTGGGAGTAATTGGGGAGGCCGCGAGGCAGCGAGGCAGCCAGGCGCTGGTGTGTGTGTGTGTGTGTGTGTGTGTGTGTCCTGAGCCCGCGCGCACACATGCTGCTGTGAACTGTAGAACCACACGGAGTGCCACTTTGACATCACTGCTTGTAAGGTGCCAGAGAGGGAAATTGTGTTATAGGCACACAAATGTAGACACACATGTACGCACGCACACACACACACACACACACACACACACACACACACACACACACCGAGAGAGAGAGAGAGAGAGAGAGAGAGAGAGAGAGACAGAGAGAGACAGAGATAGACACTTTCAAAGTGCTGAAGGGGAAAGTAAAGTGTGACTGGCGTGTTCCTTTGGTTGCAGAGATCCTACATCAGCAGGCAGATTTTCGCCACAGACGGGGGAAACCGAACCAGCTCGGTGGAGCTAGCCGTCACCATCACCAACGTGAAGAACCAGCCCCCGCAGTGGGAGAGGGACACTTACGAGGTGGTCATACCGGAGAACACCGTCAGGGACACGCCCGTGGTGGTACGTACTGTAATGCAGGCTGGCTCAGGCATTAGCTGTCTGAACACAACGTCTTTTTTTTTTAATAACGGGACACCTTTTTTTACAGCACAGCCTTATTGCTGCCAAAGGCCACATACTTGGTGTAATATTTAGCTCATGATCTTGTTCGGAGCGAATTGCATATGGCCCGATTTTATGGGAGGACATTTAGCAAAAGCAATTTGGGTTAAGTGCCTTGCTCAGCTGCGCAACAAATCCCGTCTGGAGTTTGAACTGACAACCTTCCGGTCCTTGCTGTGGATTACTTGGCCATTACAACAAGGCTCTGAGCCCCGTCGCTGCCACTGCGGCCATTATTCGTGTGCTTCAAGCACTCCAAAAGGCTGCGTGTGACTCTGAATAAAAAGAGCAATTTAAAACGTGCTGACATTGCATGGTGGGTTGCTTGTCCAATGTGTTTACGCTATTATTTTGTCCATGAGGTGCAAAACACATTGCATAGAGCTATGCATCACGTTCCCTAAGACCAAAGCCTTGAGACCCTCTCAGATATTAAGTGATTTGTGCTCCGCTGACTGCCGGGTTCAGTTCAGCAGTATTCATCACGGTGCGCCACAGTCAAAGTTCAGCCATACAGAGCTTTATTGAAACCGCCGTGGCCCTACACAAGGCATTATGCATAATGTATCTCAATGCCATGCAGTGGTGTCATTGTGTGTGAAGTCCCTGTTTAACCCCTCCACTGATCACCATGATGGCAGCCTGAGGTAAGCCATGATGGTCCTATAGCGAGCTGTAGTGTGAAACACTGCTGCCTCTCTGCTCTGCTGTGCTGTGCTGAGTGTGTCTCATTCAGACTTAACCTTGGAGATGATCTTATTGTGTACACTGGGTGCGTGGGATTGTGCTAATATGCAGCTGACTTGACTTGACTTGACTTGCACAGTTAATGCAGTTAAACTGCAGGAAGTGATCTTGAGCTTGTTGAGAACTTCCTTTTGGTCTTCCCTCTACGTCTGTCCTTAATGTCCTGGGACAGCCCTTCTCCGTGCACACAGTCTATTCCCATCAGGCTCTTCTCATCCCACCCCACACAGCCCAATTCCCAGCCCAGCACCCCCCAGTGCAGCAGGGGGTCTATTTTTAAAAGCACTGCCTCATCCCCTCCATCAGACTGGACCAATCACTCACCCTGGATTATTAATGGCCATTTACTCCGACTTCTTAGCCCCACTTCATTCTTTTTAAACCACTCCTCTGCTTCAGGATCGGAAATTAATTTGCCAGAGTTTCTCTGGATCTTTTATGGCCTATTAAGGCCGTTAAAAATGCAGATGAATATTTTATTTAAGGAGGGAGAGACTGTTGGGACAGAGAAGGATGGATGTACAGATGGAGGGACTTGTATTGCTTTCATGGATCGACTGTAAAAAATGTTTATTTTCTTGTTAGCTGGGGGTGTAATGGAGCTCGCTTCCCGTTTTAATTGCTAGGGCGAGGAGATGTTTGCTTCCCTCACTTTTCCAGCGGAGACAGATGATTAGGAGGGAGGTTTGCTATCCGTCTAACTGCCTCCTCTGCTGCCAGTGTTTTCACATATGCGATGACCCGTAATGAATATGCATGTCTGACCACACAAAGCCACAGGGCTGTATTCATTTTGAACCAAGTATGCAATTTTTAAAAATTTGGTTTTAACGAGGGCTTCAATAACAATTATCATATTTCACTGCCGGTGATTTGTACCGCATGCAGGCCTCTGTTGGCCCACAAATATGCATTTAGATTGCTTGGGCTTCAGGCAGCTCCTGCGTGTGTAAATTGCACATCTCCTCTCCTTGTGTTGAACCTGCAGACGGTCAAAGCCACCTCGCCGCTGGGCGACCCCCGGGTGACCTATAACCTGGAGGACGGGAGGGTGCCCGAGACCAACATGCCCGTGCGCTTCTACCTGACGCCCAACCGCGAGGACGGATCCGCCTCCATCCTGGTGGCCGAGCCGCTGGACTACGAGACCACGCGCCACTTCACCTTACGCGTGCGCGCCCAGAACGTGGCCGCCGTGCCCCTCGCTGCCTTCACCACCGTCTACGTCAACGTCACCGGTAAGGGCCCACCGTCTCTTTCCTTCCCCAAGACAACATCGGCCCCTGGAATAACACCATGCGAGTAATGTGATGTGCCTCTATAATATGACCCATGAAATACCACTGTTAGTTCAATCCCTTTTGCCATCTCTTGAAGTGCATCTCCCACCCAAATTCTCTTCAGCTGATCAGTCCTGATGGCTCTTCAGAAACCTTGGACTGGAATAATTAATCTGCCTGCTTGTGCCCCCTGCCTCATGCACCTCCCATAGTCTCCTCTTAATCTGGAGCGCAGCGCAGGCCACTGCAGGGGGCTCTGATCTAGGAGCGGGGGGGCAGACGAGGCCGGCTGCTGGGGGGGGGGGAATGCTTGTAATGGATTTGGCCCGTGTGTTTAATTCATGGATTAAGACTTTTTTACACTGAGAAAATGAAAAACCCCCCAAGTCCATCAGATGAAGATTAGAGCGCGTCGGCCCATTAAGGGTTTGACCTGAAATGAGCTGTCCTAGGATGTCCCACCGGGACGGCATTTCGAGGAGAATCACTCTGAGTTTGTGCCCCACTTTGTCACTTGATGAGTTTTGTGTCAAATGAGTGCCACATTGATAATACATGCTCATTCTGAGGCGCCATGTCAAATATTCACATCCATTTACATCTCAAAAAGTGAAGGTTGCGTTAACTTTGTGCTGAGTGATTGAAGGACAGCATGTAACCTTTTGCAGAGGATAATTTCCATCTCCTCTCTTAACAAGGAAAAAAAGGATTCTGTTAAGAGCTTTAGAAAAAAGAGAGAGAAATCCGCTCCTTAGAGTCAACAAGGGGCCTTTGATGTCCCTCGGAGTCTCTTGTGGCTGCATTGGAAGGCTCCTATTCATCACTGTCAACAAATGTTTAGCCAAGGATACCCAGTGGTGTATAAAGCTGTGACAGCTGAAAAGCTTTTGTAATTCAGTAGGGGAGAGTGGCCTTAGAACCTTATTAAAATCCCTCCTGACGACAAGCTGAGGGGGAGAGGGACAAAAAACCGAGTGAGCACAAACGATGAAAAATCACTGCTGCATGTCGCTGCTTCCTGCCTGACAGATGTCAACGACAACGTGCCCTTCTTCACCTCATCCATCTACGAGGCCTCCGTGACCGAGGGCGCCGAGATCGGAACCCTGGTGCTGCAGGTGTCGGCCAACGACCTGGACCTCGGCCTCAACGGAAAGGTGAGCTAAGCCGATTGTGTGCTCTGACATGCCGTGATCAAATTCCTGTGCAAACTGGACAACACTCGTGTTTTAATGAGCTATTATCAGCTTTTAGCCACCGTATTAGAGCTCCACAGCTGAGGAGTTAGGACTAAGGTTGATTTGACTTTCTGCTGATTAAGTTAGTAAAGATTATAAATCCCTGTGAGCCTAGCTGCTTTGTGTGATAATATTAGCATTGCGTTGACGTGGCTAGTTGAGCATAAATTGGAGTGATGTTGCACAGTTTGCTTTTGCGCTCTCAGCATGCTCTCCTGTTTGATCTTAAATAATTGACTCTTGGATAGGCAGTAGCTTGCATAAGACTCTTATTTTCTCACTGTCAAGCTTATCTATGATATCCACAGTTATTGTCATGAATCCTTGCTTAGTCAAGTGAAATAAATCTTATAATTAAAACCAGTACACCGTGACCTTCATAAACACGATCATAAACAGATGCATTGTTACATACCTGCATGCCTTAGGTATTTCACTTTACATATTCCATACACATCACGACGACATAGAGAATGTATCTACGTATTTTGGACAAGCCGAAAACAGCTGATGAGGGTTCTATGAGCTTGTTCCTTCATGTTAGGTGTCAGATGTTTTGTTTCATGACATGTTTATGACAGCTAAATTAATTGGGGTCAATGGAATGCTAACTCTAGGTGGTCTTGTATTAGCCTCAGACTCCCCCATAGGTGATATGCTTTCCAAACAATCGCCTACCCCCTTGGGTGTTCACTACTCACAACAACTGAACTGACGATAAGTCACCCTCTCTAACCACTACATTATCCTGTTGGAAAATAGCAAAAAACGATTTAGAAATGAATCTCCTGTCTTCAAACACCTATTTACTATTTCACCTATAAGATAGGAAACAGATTTCTGTGTTTCTGTGCAGCCAAACCATGTCTTAGTCAAGTCAATAACCAAGTCAATTATGATGAGGAAGGAGTTGTAAGCCATGGTTAAAAAAAGGAACAACCCACAATCTCACCACTCAAGCGCATGAGAAGAAAGCAATCCTTTTGCAGCCATCCAATTTAAGATAATCCAGAGAGAAAATGTCCTCCAGCAGCTACGATCATGGCCGTTTGCAATTAATTAGACGGCCCAGAACGTATGTTCACCTGCATGTGTGTAATTTCCCCTCAGTCTTATAGCTCTTGGCCTGTGAGGACCTCCTTTCCATCTTCATTATACGCTATAATCAACTGATAGCACACACAATGCATACGAGAAGTAGAGAATAATGGAAAGGCATATTATACCCTATTATGTGAGATTAGGCTGCTGTGTATGGAATCATACTACTTATGCTGTGCATATATCAGCCATGTTCAGTGTGTGCAGACAAGACAACAATATTTTAGTGCATCAGAAAGGAATGATTTTCACGTCAGATTTATACTTAGATTTGTGTTAAGTATTTATAATGAAGATGCACCTATTTTTTACTGACACTGACCAATCTTTCCTGAACCAAGGCTCCATCCATGACACTGCCATGCAAAACAAACTAAAAATGTAAAGTTCAAGTATCTCTGTGTTTCTTATCTAGATTAAATTAAGCCCTTAGTCATATTCAGAATCAACATTTATCATAAATAGAATTAGGTTCATGGCATTCTTTTTTTCCAATTAAAAATCAGCATTTTGACACGCTCATCGTGCTTCTGGAGTCAAATAGGTTACTGGTGTCTGAGGGATCTCAAGCCTGGTGGCTGTATGACACTGTTAGATGTCAAACTTATGAACGATAAACAGTTTAAGAAGGGTAATGTCCTTTAATGTAGGTTAATTTGTAGGGTAATTGCATTCAGGCAACTCACTCTCCACTTTATACGTGGTCTGTTGAAAGATGCATAGTTAAGTTTCGCTAAGTGTCTTTTATTATCTTTATGTGTTATTATGACTCAATATCATTTTTAATGAAGGTTTGCCCTCAATGATCTCTTAAAGTCTAAATACATAAATGACTAAATTGCTGTTGATCTTTTACTGCTTAAGCATCCAATTGGTGGTTGCTAGTGGGAATGAAGAGGAGGTGGCTATTCACCCATCTGATCTGAGATGGCTCCAACAAGACGCATGTTAATCAATGTGTGAGCCACCTCCTTGTCCACTTTCCAAACCTGCCTCTGTCTCATCTAGCCCTCATTCCCCATTCAAAGTACACACAGCCTAGACTAGCAACTGCGGCATCAGCTGCATGGAAATCTCAGTGTCACCCATGACCCGCTCCGATGTGTCTCTTGCCCAAACTCATTTCCTGTACCATATTAGTTATGCAATAGATGGTTGCATAAGGGATTAATTAGAAGCACAGACCCAATTTACATTCGCATTTTCAAGTTATCAGTGTTTTCTCAAAATTATGTGCTACAAAGACTGTTTATCTTAATTTATTTGCAATGGAAATGCATGCGTGTACTGCATTCATAAATAAATCTTTCGACTTAACGTCATTTTGCTATTTTGAAGTGTGATATTTCGGCAGGCAGGCTTCAGTGTATATGTACTGTAAGTGAGTGTACTGGTGAGGGCGACCCCTAGATTCAGGTGCATAGTATCGTAACATCCATTAGAAAGAGAAAATGCTCCTATACTAGTCGAGGTCTATGTGTGCAGTCTATAGGCTCTCAGTAGGCTACTGACCTTTTGGCCCGTCTATCCTTGTGTGCTGTATGTGTAGTGCAGGCTATATAGGCTGTACGTATGAGCTCATTTTCTTAGAAGACGTGTCTTTTATTCGTTTGTTAGCGCTTCTCTTTCTCCTTCTCTCTATTTCTCTCGATCGCTGTATCTCTTCTCGTGCCCAGTGTTCATGATATTTCGCTCAACCGTCGAGCTTCGCACTGTTTGTCTGATAATTGATTTGACTTCAAGGATAGTGTGGGTTGGATTTCATCTGCCCCTTTTTTGAGATGGAATGCTTTGCGAGTGCAAGACTGTCCTTGGCTGTTTAATTGCTTTCGCTGGCTTCAGCAGTCTCTCAATAGCAGGCTCAATCATAGCGACTGTGCATTCCCATATTTAGATAATGAATATCATTTGTGGGCGTAAATGCTAATGTTGTTGGCCCCCCCCTTCTCTGTCCATTGACGATGCCAGTTGTTTTTAATAACCTGACCCCCTACAAGCTTTTTATTATGGCATTACATTTAATTCAGCTTTTTATTTTCACTATTTGTGCTAATTCAGACGGCGGGGCACCATTTATCAAACGCGTCGTGCTGTTTTACAGCGGCCGCTCAATGAATTGTATGCGATAATTGCTATTTGAGGCCACTGGGGGCCATCCAGAATCAGCCTGAGCACCTCATTGTCATTTCAAGCTTTTGGATCAGCACTCAGAGGGGCTCATTGTTCCTCAGGTGAATAGGTCTTGATTTTCCTGCTACCTGCGAGCCGCCAGGCAATATGTCTTTGTGACAGAGAGTAAAAATAAGCACGGACTGAGGGGGCCCCCCAGGTTAGTATTATTTGACGGGGCATGAACTCACACGGATGCTGTACAACTCAATTAAAAACGGGCTGGCCAAGTGCCGTACAGTGGCAGTCCGGGGTCACGCTTGTGATGGTAGGTGAATCATAAGTGTGTGTTTGAGAGTAGTTTCAGTTCATTTCAGTTCAGTTGAGTTCAATCCAGACATCTCTCCTTGCACTTCTCCAAGCCCTCTAGTTCTTCAGTTGGATTTTCCTGACCTACCTTAGATATGGCAGAGCTAAATGAGCAGGCTTGTGTCCCTGTTCCTCTTCCTCTTTTCCCTGGTCTCTGACTACCTCCACCCTCCTGTTCACAGATCTCCTACTCGCTGCTGAATGACCGCAGTGGGGACTATCAGTTCTTCCGCATCGATCCAGAGGTGGGCTCCATCTTCACAGAGGCGGTGTTCGACCGCGAGACCAAGGGCTCCTACCTGCTGGAGGTGAAGTCAGTGGATGGATGGGAGTCAGCAAGGCCTGGCAGACATGGGCAGCCCAACTCGGGTAAGCCTGGCTCCAGTGATCACCACAGTCTGGTTGAGCTCCAACAGCTTTAATCCACTTCTTCCATTTCATTTATTATGAATTCGACAGCACCAGCCATACCATACTAAATCAGTTCATGTGATTCACTTGGATTGGTTAGGATGTGGTTATTTTCACTCAAAAAAAAACATTAAAATACAGTTCATACAGTTCATGCACACTTTATGGGTTATTACAGTAATCATAAGTGTGGCACTCTGAATAAATTGTAAGTTGTTAAACATTAACTACCACAAACTGAAAACGGAGTATTTGATTTATTTAACAGCAGTTATCCATATTAATGAGCGTTTGAGAGATGTGCAGGTCGTACAGTATGTTTGCATCTGTATCTGCCAGCACTCTGGCCATCAGCTGCCCGTCATCCCAACAACTCATCAACCCTGCCGGGGCACACACGTTTACATCTGAGGGAAATTGTGTTTTTTTTATATATTTATATATCCAGATAGTCATGGATTATCAAATGTGTGTCCCCTGGCTTTGTTCATTATGACACTTCCGAGTGTAAACAGTGGTTAAATATTAAAACGACCAGAAATCAAATAAGGAAAAAAAAAAGATTTCTTCTCCTGATATAAATGTTAAATGAAGGCATAGAAAGAGGACTGGCAAGGCTTCACAGTGATCTCCTCCCAAGCTGTGTTGCTTGGCATTTATAATCAGTTTCTCACCCCTTGTTCCCTCTCTCTCTCTGTCTCCTTCTGATGCTCTGGCTCTGCCTCTGGCTTGCTAGTTCTTCATTTGTATTTCTGTACATTATACATTTGCCCTCCATACATACATCTTGTGTATTTCTGCACATTATACATTTGCCCTCCATACATACATCATTTGTATTTCTGCACCCAAGACATTTGCCCCCCATACATATACCAACTGTGCAGGGATTCATACCTGATATATGTGCTGACATTATGAGCATAAACATCACCATATGTATATACTGTTTATATAGTGTGTATAAATAGCACACACTGTGGATACTCTCTCTTTAATGTCTTTAGATGACATGCTGGTGGCTCTGAGATGGGCCAGTAGCCACTCATTGATGGCATGCCAGCGTAAAGATACTGTAGCAAGGGAGATTAAAACAGCAGAGGAGGTGGAGGAGGAGGTGGAGGAGGAGGAGGAGGAGGAGGAGGAGGAGGAGGAGGGCTTCTCCTGCAGTGGCGTAATCCTGACCACGTCTCTCTGTAGCGTTGAGTGAAGCTGTCAGCCCTGACAGGTGCCTCTGTTCCACGCCACTGTTGGCAAAACAGCGTTGCGGCGCCGTGCTCGCCAGCGAGAGCCTGTATGGGCTTCTTGCATCAGAAGCTTCACATCTCCCCCATCTACACAGCTGCACATGATGTCTGCTGCCTCTATCTCGCTGTCAGAGTGGAGAGGCATGAACATTTCTGGGCCGGCTCTGCGTTTCTTTCTGCGCTGTTTCGTCTCCTCCACCACAGCCCACAGTTTGACTCCTTTATCACTGTCTTTAACTGGGCGATTTTTGCAACCGGCTTAAATAATTTATCTCATCTCCAGAAATATATTGCAAATTATGTTCCTTTTGATACTCATATCAAAGGAAGCCTATTATATCTGCATCCCCCCCCACACCCCCCCCACCCTCCGCTCCCCTATCAATCCCAGCCTATCCCTCAGGGGTCCTCTTCCACATCTGTCTACTGATGGCATCAGACTCACAACATGGCCAAGATGAGAGGCACAGATACGGGCGTTGCATGGAAAGTAAATGAGAATGGGAGAAAACGGCGCGTGGATGTGTGTGGAGAATAGAGGGAGTCTAGATGATACAGGGAAAACAAATGGAAAGAAAAATAAGATTAGGATAAGAGAGAGAGAGAGAGAGAGAGAGTGTGTGTGTGTGTGTGTGTTAGAGAGAGAGAGAAAGAGGCTCAGGTTGACAGAATAAGAGCAGGTCTTGTGTTTAATCTCCCAATCTTTTGCTCTCCCTCAGACACGGCGTATGTGCGCATTTTCATCAGTGACGTCAACGATAACAAGCCCATCTTCGCCCAGGCGGTCTATGAAGTCGACGTGGACGAGGATGCTGATGTTGGCTCCACCATCGTCACCGTGAGCGCTAATGATGAAGATGAAGGTGGGTGGGGAAGAAAGAGAGGCGCTGTGTGTCTGCCAACTGTGCCAGGGGTGCAGGAGATGGCATATGAGTCCTGTACAACCCCATGGGATTGCACTTCTAACAGTGACTTGCTGCGATTCTTCTTCAGTCAGCCAGCTCTGAAACACCACGTCATGCTGCTATCGCCAAATATCAGCGCATGGTTCTTATGTTTATTTTGGTGCGCTTGCATGTTGGAACTTCTGTCTTCAAGGAATGTAATACACCAACTAAATATTTGATTGTGTGTAGCAGAAAGTGGAGAATATATATATATATATATATGCCTTTTCAATACTGTGGACTCAGTTCTCTCGTGGCTGTGCCCTTCCATTTGCAGACATGTCAGTTCTCCCACCTGCTCCCGTGTTTGCAGCAGCAGAGAATATTCCTCACTACTCACCCAGGCCCCGGTGACCTTTCTTAGGCATTATATCTTGTTTTTCCTCCTGTACTACTCAGCAGAGCACTGCTTCTGCACAAACCAGAGAAGCTCTTTCGCTCTTTCGCTCTCTCTCGCTCTCTCTCTCTCTCTCTCTCTCTCTCTCTCTCTCGCTCTCTCTCTCTCTCTCTCTCTCTCTCTGTCTCTGTCTTCTGACTCTCCCCTCTGCTCCTGCGTTCTCTTGCGTGCGGCTCCAACATGTGCAACAGGCGGCCCCCCTGCCAGTATTCTCCGAATCTCCTCCTGTCGCGAGGCTCCCTTTGCTCTTTATTCCCGCCATAACTCAGTCGCTCTTCAGCCAGCAAACCTCAGCCACTGTAACCAGCAGCTGATAAATCCCCCCATGAGAGGAGGGGGGGGGGGGGGGGGGTGTCACCCCCTGTGGTGCTACTGTAGTGTGATGACTATATGTCAGACTAGACGCGGTGGAGGAAGAGAAGGACAGTGGTGGGGAGAGAGATGACGGTGGTGACGGTGGTGGTGGTGGGGGGGGTGGTGGGTCGGGGGTAAGAGCCGAGTGGTTTTATTGGGCATTTATCATGGCGGAGCTGGATGCTGGCTGTGCCTGCGGAGAGCCGCTGATGAATGGGCCGCACAGAAGGGCACGCTCCGTCTTTACCATCTCAGCGTGGCGCCGAGCGATGCGGCATCGGCCGGAGTAGTAGTGCCAACCACCTCAGCGCAGGAGCAGCACACACATATGCCTGACCGGCCGCCACTCTCCTGCTGAATAGGCTAGGACAGAATGAAAAAGAGAGAGAGGAGGAGAGAAGTGTGTGTGTGTGTGTTTTCTGTGTGTGTGTGTGTGTGTGTGTGTGTGTGTGTGTGTTCTCTCTGTACTGTATGTGTGTGTGTGTGTGTGTGTGTGTGTGTGTGTGTGTATACTGTATGTGTATAAGGAGATGTTATTTGACTCCAAGTTTAACCCCTAGGGTCATTTGTGATAAGGCTGCCCGCCCATTGTTTCTCCCCTCCTCCATTTCCCCTTCGTCAGCAGGACGGCTGTAGCCCATGGAGAGCAGCTAAAAACAGGGCTCACATGGGAATACGTCTTTGCGCTGTGTTTGTTTATCCTTTTTGTTTGTTTACATATTTTTGCTCTCACTCTGCAAGGACTCCTCTGGGATCAAATCGCAGTTCAGCGTAGTAGAAAAAAAGAAAGGAGTGAGAAAAAAGGGGAAAAAACTAATACGAAAAGTGAAGATGTTTTCGTTCGTTTGCTTTCGACATTCCACTGTTTAATTGGTGCCTCCAAACACAAAGAAGTGTGCTTTAGCATGCTATCTCTGCCTGCCTTTCATGTTGCACATAGATTTCAAGACTCTCACCAAACCCTGTGAGAAAACAAATCTCTCCTTCTCCCTTTGGTTCACCTAAGCAGAGGGAGTATTGGATTCCCATTGAGGTGCGCTGGCTGGTGTGCCTTACCGTGCAGCCTAATTGGAGGCAGCCGTGTGCAGTCGATGTCTTTACCGGCTGCACAAAATTCTGGGTTTGAAGCGAGGGCTTAATTATGAGAGTAAGTGAGACTAAATGGGTTCAGGTTACACACAACTTTTTCTCGTCGCCCGAAGAATTCCTCAGCAGTAAACGGATTCAGCCTCCGGAGCCTGCGTGCTCGAAATATACGATCAAGTGTTTATTTTAAAGCCAGCTGAGACTCGCAGAGAAACCACCAAATTAGCTTTCGTCGACCTGGAATCTCACCAAGTAATTGTGGCGGTTTCACTAGCAAAGTTTTTAATTTATTTAGGCTATTGTGTTGTGTGTTGGAGTTAGATGGCCAGAATGCCAAGATGTTTGTCGCGTGTGAAATGACATTCATGAATTTGGCCAAACAGGCAGAATGTTCCCAGCAGATTCATAAGCCATGTTGAGTTCAGAACGTTATCAACACTGTCCTCAACCAGCTTTATCTGCTGCCACACCTTACAGGTGCCAATGCCAAACTCCGCTACCAGATCACGTCGGGCAACACTGGCGGGGTGTTTGACGTGGAGCCCGAGGTGGGCACCATCTTTATTGCGCAGCCTCTGGACTACGAGCAGAACAAGCGCTACACCCTCCACCTGCTGGCCTCCGACGGGAAGTGGGAGGACTACGCCACCGTGGACGTCAACGTGGTCAACAAGAACGACGAGGCTCCGGTCTTCACCATGAACGAGTACTATGGTAGCGTGACAGAGGAGCTAGATGGCTCTCCTGTATTTGTTCTGCAGGTAAGCAGCAAGAATGTAGCAACACTTGTTTTTAAGAAAGAAAATGTGAATTGAGGAAGGCTTTGAAAAAAGCATAGAACATCTGACCAGTTTCATTAATCAAACAGCAAGTTGGGGATGAATATAGGTCAGACTTGATTTGCTTATTATGATCAGTCATATTGAATCAGATTGAATTTGATATTTACCAGCTGATGTTTACAGTGTTTCTGCTCTGTTCTGCTTCTGCTCTGTTATTATGAAAGAGGACCGGTTGTCTCTCATGCCCTTTAGCCCTCTCCTGTTTGATTTAAATTTCTGTGAAAGCAAAATGATTCATTTACAGTCTCCAACACTGGAGGGCAAACCATAAAAGGCTCTCGGGCTATTTGAGGGCAGACTTTTGACTACTCTTGACTACGAGTAAAGGGGAAAGTTTCTCTGAATAGCTTTCGAGAACTAGTTTTGAAAACAAGACTGATCCCATGGATGAGTCAGTGTCAGCAGCCTTCAATAATTAAAGAGTGTTGAGCTCCGGCGGAAAAAAAGAGAGGCAAGAGGAGAGTTAGCCGTGCTGAAGTAAACCCAGGCAATATTCTCTTTGATGTTGTAGGTAACTGCCTCTGACCCAGATAAGGATGCTGACCAGGAGGCCCTGCGGTATTCACTCCACGGCCAAGGAGCGGAGAGCGAGTTCATAATTGATGAGGTGACAGGGAAGATCTACGCCCAGCGGACGTTGGACCGCGAGCAGCGAGCCGGCTGGCGCTTCGTGGTGCTGGCCACGGACGAGAGCGGCGAGGGCCTGACCGGCTTCACCGACGTCATCATCAACGTGTGGGACATCAACGACAACGCGCCCGTGTTCGCCTGCGCGCCCGACAACTGCCACGGCAGCGTGCCCGAGAACTCGCTCCCGGGCACCGCCGTCATGGAGATGACCGCCACCGACCTGGACGACGCGGCCGTGGGCCAGAACTCCGTGCTCTCGTACCGGATCTTAGGCAGCGGCGGCGGCGCCGAGATGTTCTCCATCAACCCGTCCACGGGCACCGTCTCGGTGGGCCGCAGCGGGCTGGACCGGGAGATGACCGACGCCTACGCGCTGGTGGTGGAGGCTCGCGACGGCGGCGGCATGAGCAGCACGGCCACGGTGAGCGTGCGCGTCGACGACGTCAACGACCACGCGCCGCGCTTCCTGCAGCGCCAGTGCCGCGGCTCGGTGGCCGAGAGCGCCGAGCCCAACGCCGCCGTGCTGGAGCTGACCGCCGAGGACGCCGACGCCGGCGAGAACGCCCTGCTCACCTTCAGCGTGGTGGCCGGCGACCCCGAGCAGAAGTTCTTCGTGGAGAGCGTGCGGGCCGAGCGGCGCGGGACGCTGCGGCTCAAGAAGCGACTGGACTTCGAGCGGTCCGGCGAGCAGCGCTTCAACCTGACGGTGCGGGTGGAGGACCTGGAGCACTCCAGCGAGCTGCACTGCGTGGTGGAGGTGCTGGACTGCAACGACCACGCGCCCGTCTTCATCCCGCACTTCCTGCCGCTGCCGCCCGTGCGCGAGGACCTGCCCGTGGGGTCCAGCCTGGCCACGCTGACCGCCTCCGACTCCGACTCCGGCCTCAACCGCCAGCTCGCCTACAGCATCGCGCCCGAGTCCGACCCCCTGGGCCTCTTCCGCGTGGACCAGTCCGGCCTGGTGACGGTGGGCAGCCCGCTGGACCGGGAGAGCGCCCCGCAGCACTACCTGGTCATCCTGGCCACGGACCACGGCACGCCGCCGCTGACCGGCACCGCCACCGTCCAGCTCTCCCTGGTGGACGTCAACGACAACGGGCCGGAGTTCGAGGCGGCGTACGCGCCGGTGGTGATGGAGAACGTTCCGGGCCCGCAGGTGGTGATGCTGAACCAGACGTCGTCGCTGCTGCGCGCCGTGGACCACGACGGAGAGGAGAACGGCGGCCCCTTCACCTTCGCCATGCCGCCCGAGTTCCGCCTCGCCAACGACTTCCACCTGCAGGACAACGGCAACGGCACGGCCACCCTCACCGCCCTGCGCCAGTTCGACCGCGAGAGCCAGAAGGAGTTCCTCCTGCCCATCGTCATGACGGACAGCGGCCACCCGCCGATGACCGTCACAAACACGCTCACGGTCACCATCGGAGACGAGAACGATCACGCCCACCAGGCCGGCGTAAAGGAGATCTACATTAACAGCCATAGAGGTGAGACTGAAGGCACCGGAAGTCTTGTCTGCTCTTGTCTTGTCTTGTCTTGTCTTATGTTCCTTAGTTCCAATCAGACCTCTCTGAGCATGCCCTCGACAAAAATCAAAGAGAAAAAGGGGAAGCTTGTAAAACTGTTCAATAACAAAATCAATTCTCAAGTAGCACCATTCAGACTTGTTTTTTAATGCCATCATATCCCTTGTACAGGTCACGGTGAGTGTTCTCGGGTAAGTGCTAAAAATGTCTTAAGAGAAAGAAATTGATTTCATAGCAGCCGTTGATAGCCACGGTGGGAAAACTCCTTTCTTTTCGCCGGGCTTGGTATGAATAAGTAATACGGCCTAAAGAATATATTTTTTTTGGAATCTTTCGAGGTCCTGGTACATTTTGTTCCGCATGGCTGTGACATGAGCAGTATTAGCACTTAAAGTCACAGCACACTGTGGACGGCAATGGATATTGTGCCTTGGGTTAGGACAGGACAGGGCCAGATGAGCAGTATTGACCAGGGTCACATCTCCGGCTGGCAGCTGTGGCTCATACCTGGCTGTAGAGTGCGAGGCCCCTTAAAAGCTTTTCCACTTGGCAAAACCTGGTGCATGTCCATTACGTTTGTTCCACTCTCAAAAAGCCTGTGTCTAAATGTAGAACAAAGACTTCACATTCACTTAGACACACATCCACACACACACTCATTCACTCACTCACTCATACACATGCGCAGGCACACACACACACACACACACACACACACACACACACACACACACACATATAAAAACACGTACACACACACACACACACACACACACACACACGTACACACACACACACACACACTCACTCGGTCTCTCCCCTACACAAAATCTACAGCTGTCTAAATGTATTTGCACCTCCTCCTCACTCAGGACGGATGCCGACCAGCGTCTTGGGGAAGGTCTATTCCCCAGATCCGGATGACTGGGACAACAAGACCTACGCCTTTGAGGGACACATCCCAAAGTAAGCTGTTCCTTCAATCGCCCGCGCTCTGCCCCCCCCCCCCCCCCCCTTCTCTCTCTCTCTCTCTTTGCCTCTGTCGCTCCTCACATCTCTCACTCTTTCATCAGCGCTCGCTCTTCATCTCCCTGCCAATCCAGCCTCCTCGTCTCCCTCCATCTCTCTGCTTCCTCTCCGGAGTCCCACAGCTTCATTGCGGTGCTCTTAAAAGACCCGCAGCAAGCCATCTCTCCCTCTCTTCTTCCTCCAGCCTGCCTTGATCTGTCTCTTTCTCCCTCCATCTATGTCTTTCATTCTCTCTCTCTCTCTCTCTCTCTCTCTCCCTCTCTCTCCCTCTCTCTCTCTCTCTCCCTCTCTCTCGCGGCCCCCCTCCCTTCGTGTTGTTGTAGCTGGGATGTGGGGCATGAAGCAGAGCAGAGTGGTTTGACAGGGTGTTTTTGAGGCACGCTAAGCCCTGAGACATCTCTGAGAGTCCCCACCCCCACCTGAGCCATCTTGCCCCCCCCCCCCTCTCCAAAAGCACTGCTCATGTCACACAACACACAAAAAATCTCCCCTGATGGCCTCAGATCCAGAAAATCTACACTCGAAAAGAAATCCAGAGTGAATGTATTCATTTCACTCTCTATCTCTCTAGCTTGCAAGAGCAAGGAGCTGTTGAATCTATACAGATTTAATATTTAATTACCCCTCTTGCCTGGCCTTTGCACATGTGTGTATATGTGAATGCGTGTGTGTGTGTGTGTGTGTGTGTGTGTGTGTAAGAGAGCATGAGTTTTTGTATTTTGTCTGCGCGTGTGTGTGTTTTGAGTAACGCTATCTGAATATGTGAGCTGATGTGTGGATTTGTACGTATAGGGTCACTGCAGCATGCAAAAGCACACGAGCGGACTGATGAAGAGTGAGATGCCTGTTATGTCAGGGGAGATTGTTTTGAATCTGAGCGCTTTTGATTGTGGCTGCTTGATCCCGATGAGATGTGGCGCTCAGTTTTCCCCTGATAAACGCGTCTTGATGTCTGTCCTTCCTCCTTATGGTCCGTCTTATCTCCACGTTAGCTCAGACGGACGCCCCCCCCCCCCCCCCCTCTCTCCCTGCTCGGCTCTCCTCTCCGCCGTCCTCCTGGGATTCTGGACAGAGCTCGCCTCACTCAAGCGCGTGCATCCGCTCTGACACTTGTGCACACTCACTGTTTCACATGTCCCCATGTTTACTCCTGACGGACCGCGCGAATCAACAGGAGCCTCACAGCCCTTTAGAGCTCCCCGTTTAGCTCTCAAACCCCCTCTCTCTCTCTCTCTCTCTATCTCTCTGTCTGTCTCTCACTCCATCTTGAACTTCCTGTCTTTTTTTCTTCCTCTCTTGCCATCGCTGTAGCATTCTCCTGCTTTCTCTCTCTCTCTCTTCTTTATCAAATGTGATTTCAAAGTTGCTTTATTAGCATAACTATTCAGATGCAATGTTGTCAGAGAAAAAATGTAAACATGTACACCCACACATACTCATACACAAGCTCACTGGCATAATACAAACACACACACACACACACCACATACACATACCTGTACAAAAACTTGCAATGCAAATATTTTCTGTCTTATTTTCTGTCTGACTCATTCTCTTTTGCAGTTTCTCCCTCTAACTCTTAATCTCCTTCCCCTGATCTCTCTCTCTCTCTCTCTCTGTCTCTCTCTCTCTCTCTCTCTCTCTCTCTCTCTCTCTCTCTCTCTCTCTGTATCACTCCAACCCTCTATTATGATGTTTTTTCTATTCCTATTAATAATTTCTAAAGCACTTTGAATGCCTGCGATGTTTGGAAGTTGCCTTGCCTCACCTGCTCACTATCTCCATTTGCCTCTGTGTGTGTGTGTGTGTGTGTGTGTGTGTGTGTGTGTGTGTGTGTGTGTGTGTGTGTGTCTGTGTGTGTGTGTGTGTGTGTGTCTGTGTGTGTGTGTGTGTGTGTGTGTGTCTGTGTCTGTGTGTGTGTGTTTGTGTGTGTGTGTGTGTGTGTGTGTGTGTGTGTGTGTGTGTGTGTGTGTGTGTGTGTGTGTGTGTGTGCCCTCAGCTACTTCCTCCTGAACAAGCGCACAGGCTTCCTGGTCATCAAGGAGAGCACCCCGGTGGGCACCTACAGTTTCCAGGTGCGTGTGTCGGACGGCGTGTGGCCCGACGCCGTGTCCACCGTCACCGTCCACGTCAGGGAGCTGCGCGACGAGGCCATCCACACCTCCGGCTCGCTGCGTCTGGCAGGTACAGTACGTGACCTTTTGACCCCAGAGGTCAGTCTGTGGCGGCGCTCTGTGCTCGCGCCCATGTTTATATAGCGAGAGCTCATACGGGGCAGCGGGCGGGCGGGCGGGCGGGCGCGTGTCGGACGGCGTGTGGCCCGACGCCGTGTCCACCGTCACCGTCCACGTCAGGGAGCTGCGCGACGAGGCCATCCACACCTCCGGCTCGCTGCGTCTGGCAGGTACGTGACCTTTTGACCCCAGAGGTCAGTCTGTGGCGGTGCTCTGTGCTCGCGCCCGTGTTTATATAGCGAGAGCTCATACGGGGCAGCGGGCGGGCGGGCGGGCGGGCGGGCGGGCGGGCGGGCGGGCGGTGGCAACATGGCCGCCGTTGTAAAAGCGCCCTGTCAACGTTTACGAGGCGCGGGGCAGGCGTGGGGGAACGGGAGCGGCGGTGGCGGTGTCGTCGCCGGGCAGCTCGGCTCGTTGGGGCTTTATGGCGGCCTGTCAGCGTGATGTGCGGCGGCCCTGAGAGTAGCCTAAGCGCTATGAAAGGCCTTTATTATCATTAGGGGAAAGGCAGCGCATCACATGTGTGTGTGTGTGTGTGTGTGTGTGTGCGCGTGTGTGTGTGTGTGTGTTCGCGTGCGTGCCTTTATTATCATTAGGGTAAAGGCAGCGCATCACATGTGTGTGTGTGTGTGTGTGTGTGTGTGTGTGTGTGTGTGTGTGTGTGTGTGCGTGCGTGTGTGTGTGCGTGTGTGTGTGTTCGCGTGCGTGCCTTTATTATCATTAGGGTAAAGGCAGCGCATCGCTCTCCCCTCTGTTCTTCTGCCTCCTCTCAGCCTTTTGTTCCTCGCTGCTCGTGGACCTGATGGCTCCATGCTTTATTTCTGGCCGTCCTGCAGAATGGAAAAAAACAGCTCTTTGAAAAAGGGCCATGATGTTTGAAAATAGGCTCTGGCTGAGGGATTTTTATGATTCGAGGTTTATTAAAATGACAAAATTGCCCAGTGATGGAGATAGGAATGGGGAGGCCATGGCTCATATAAGCTGATAAAGAGATTTGCTCGCAAATTCTAACAACAGGAGCCACCGAATATACGGCAGCAGACTCAGTCCCACACTGTGTGGGCTTAAGCATATGCAGTCTGTGTGTGTGTGTGTGTGTGTGTGTGTGTGTGTGTGTGTGTGTGTGTGTGTGTATGTCTATTTGTGTGTGTTTTTACATGCTTTGCTTTATGTAATCTCTATCAATCCGTAATATGTGAACTTCTTATTGGATTATCCTGTTATATTTGTTTTAATTCCCAAGGTAAAGGGAACATTTTTGATTTGAACAGACTGGAACGGCCATCATCTGATTTGGAATTTAATCAAAATGTTTCTGTAATACACCACACAGTGTTTTATCTACATGTTAAACATAATCAGGTTAAAGTCTAAGCAAGGAATATGTGCATGTGGCTTGTTTAGTGCAGTTTGACCTTAATATGGAGAGCCAGACGTGTTTTATTTTTAGTCTGATCCATTTATTTGAAGATTGAAGTATAAGGCAGCCTCTAATTCACTCCATGCTGTGAGCTGACTTGTGAATGAGGTTAATAC
>NC_085004.1:3075459-3082959 GCF_963854185.1 Sardina pilchardus
TGGAGGGGGGGGATGATTTAGGCGTGACACGCAGGCAGAAGGGCGCGTGAAGGTGAGGTGTGTGTGTGTGTGAGGGTGTGAGTGTGTGTGTGTGTATGAGCAAAGACAAGCACCTGTCAGCCTCCCCCGTGAATCAACACCACGGGGCGCGTGGTGGGGCATGCGAAAAAAGCCCCGGCACCAGCGCTGCCAGACGCTCCGGAGTGTGACGAAACCCGCTGAAACCCGCATGGCAAGTCCCCCCCTCCTCCTCTCTCCCCCTCTCTCTCCCCCTCTCCCCCTCCTCTCTCTCCCCCTCCTCTCCTCCCCCTCTCCTCTCCTCCCCCCTCCTCTCCTCATCCCGTCTCCCCGTCTTTTCCTCCCCTTGCTTCCTATCCTCGCCTCCAAAAAGCGCCGCCGAATCGAAGATCAAGTGGACTCTCCAGATGGGTCCGAGCCACCATTTGTAAATCTAATGGCCTCACCTGGGAGACCCCTGGCAAATATGAAGTGCGGCGCTCTTTTCTTCTCCCCGCTTCTCAATTATCCTGTTCTGCCACCGCTATTGATTTCCCCTCCTCCAATAGCAATATGAGAGCAGAGGGCCTGCGAGGCCAGGTGATAACTCCCCATCATTGTTACACACAGACTTCTTTTTGTTATTGTGCATCTATCTTTTCTTTCTCTCCTTTTTTCTCTTACAGTGAGGACTCAGAATCAGTTGTTAATAATACTGTATTCCTGTAGACCAATACAAGTAGATTGGGGGCGAATGCCTGAATGTCTTCCCCTGTCGGTGTGTGTGTGTGTGTGTGTGTGTGTGTGTAGACGGAGAGAATTTTGATGAGTGTAACAGGTTGTGTTTTTCGCTGCAGTCGAGGAATCTCCCATTTAGCTCCCAATGCTATTGATTCAAATGTCGGTGCCTTGACTGAACATGGGGGGCCTCTCCGCTGGAGCGTGGCTGTGAGCTGTAGTAATTGCTGGTGGGCCTCTGGTGAAGACGGCTAATCGCCCCCGGTGATACAGGGGGAATTTTCCTCTCACCAGGCGATTAAAAATGCAGAGAAATGAACACATCATAAATATCAACCTGGCAGCTACCAAAGGAAGCATTTAAAAATGGAACAGTGCACATTTGAATCCTTTATTATTTATATACAATATGGTAGAGTTGTACCTAAGATCCTCCACCATCTCCTTCTCGCTCTCTCTCTCTCTCTCCCTCTCTCTCGCTCTCTCTCCCCCCACACACGTTTTCTGTCTCTCCCTATCCTACACAACAAATTTTCACGGAAACTCGCTCAGACGCACGTTGAAGTACTGCGAGTGGCGCACTCGCACACATAGACACACACCCACGTTCTCACACTGTCTCTCAAAGCCACTTTCACACTACCTGGTTACAAGTGTTGTCGTCTCCTCTCTCTCTCTCTCTCTCTCCATCACCTCCTCTGGGAGTGACATGTATTGATGTGCACACATATGCCGCGGCGCAGCCATTCCCATGTAAAGCTGTGATCTGAGCGAGGGATGTCAGGGAGCGGCAGTTGTGTGTCTGTCTCTGGCATGATTGATCACACGCGCACACACACACACACACACACACACACACACACCACACAGACACAGGCACACACATACAAACACTGACACACACACACACGCTTCAAATGGTCTCGCTTGTGAGAGCTACTGAAGGGCCTCACAGTCATCCACAATCTGGCGATGCCGCTGCAGTGGTCGTCTCCTTCTCCCTCTCTCTGTCTCTCTCTTTCTCTCTCTCTCTCTCTCTCTCATTGTCTCTCTCTTTTTCCATAATTTTCCCACTCTCACACTCTCGTTGGGAGCCTGCATATGGTGGTTCCCAAAAGATGTACACACACTCCGGCTTAAAATCCCATTCCAACATATGTCCCGCCATTCGCCTCGGATTTTTTATTTTTTAATCACCTCTGAGATGCAAAGAGGAAGGGGGATGGTGTCGGGGTGGTGTCGGGGTGGTGTCGGGGGGGGTGAGGGCAGTGGGGGGAAAGTGGGGAAGCGAGCAAGTTAATTTGGTTGGGACTTGTTTAATTAAAAGAAGAAAGTCAACCCCGGGATTTGGGTCTGGTCGGACATGCTAAGCGTGTAATGTGCCTCGCTGTCGGCCTGCCGTCGGATGCTTTGTGCACCCAACCCTGCTCTAATCCCGGCTTTCTGGCCCTTTTTTTAGCCGCACACATATTGGCTTTTCTCCGATGAAGTGAAATTACTTTTGTTGGGCGGCCGGCGCGCACACTGCAGGCGCCATGAGTGTGTGTCGCTCGCGAGCGTCTCGCTCGACTCACGCCGCGGGGCCAGGAAGACACATTGACTTCTGTCAGTTCGGCTCTCACCGAAAGTCACTCCTGGATTCAGTGTCAGTGTGTCAAGAGGAGCTGTTGATGTGTGTGTGTGTGTGTGTGTGTGTGTGTGTGTGTGTGTGTGTGTGTGTGTGTGTGTGTGTGTGTGTGTGTGTGTGTGTGTGTGTGTGTGTGTGTGTGTGTGTCTGTGTGTCTGTGTGTGTGTGTGTGTGTGTGTGTGTGTGTGTCTGTGTGTGTCTGTGTGTGTCTGTGTCTGTCTGTCTGTGTGAAGGGGAGGGGGTGTGGAGAGAGGGTGTAGATGTGAATGTGTTTTATCACATTTGTATTCATGTTTGTGTGTGAGTGCCTGGGTCAGGGTACATGGATTTGTCTACACATGCATGTGCATGGGTGTGAAGTTGCGTGTGCGCGTGCGTGTGTGTGCGAGCGTGCGCGTGTGCCTGTGTGTGTGTGTACGTTTGAGTAAGATTATATGTATCTATGTGTGTGCATGGTGTCACACGCACACCTATCATGATGATGCATTGGTATCTTTGGGAGCATGTTTGTACGCAGCACATATGGACCACATGTTTTGTGTGTGAGTGTTTGTAAATGCGTGTGTGTGTGTGTGTGTGTGTGTGTGTGTGTGTGTGTCTCCACGCATGTGTTCCACCCCTCCGCACATCAAGACCTCCGTCTCCTAAATGAATAGCGTGGTCGGCGAGCAGCGATAACCCCAGAAGTCACCCGTTTACGCTCCATCCAGCGCGGCGACTGATAGCAGAGTGGAGCCCGGCAGCAAGGGCCCGTTTATCTCCGCTGTCTAGCGCGCCTCGCCACAGACGCACACTCAGGCTCCGCACCGCACCGCCACCACCACCGCCACCGCCACCGCCCTGCCCCGCTCCGCTCCGCTCGCTCAAGAGCCCCGTGAGGAGGCAGATAGCAGAATACCCCCCCCCCCCCCCCCCACCCTCCACCCTCCACCCTCCATCATCTCCAGATGTGCCGGCAGCCGTGCCGAGCCCTGAGATGGCGCTCTAGATGTGAAGGAACAACATGTAGATAATGGTGGCATGGGGATTAATGGCAGGATTGCAGGATGAGGGTGGAGGGGATTACTTTGTCCTCCCACTGCAACGCTAACAAATGACAATTCCCCATGCTTGGAGCGCTAAGGACAGGAAATGAACAAATGTTGGAGGAAAGAAGGGAGGGGGGGGGGGGGGGGGAGAAGAGCCAGCTGCTGTAAGAGGATTGGGCTGCAGTCCAAACAGCCTGAAATGAAGGTTAGAATTTGGCCAGTGGAGTAAATTGGTCAGATTTAGACCTTGAGAATTCCAAACAGCTAGAAGGTGAAACACGGCAATCTCTTGCTCCCTTTTGCTCTATATTTCTGTTTTTCTTTTCTTTTTTATCCTTTCTTTCCTTCCCTCTTTCATTCTCACTCTCTTCTCTCCGTTCCCCGCTGCCATTCCGTCTCAATTCAATTACGCTGAGCTGAGGTACTGTAAATTGGCCTCATTGGCATGACAGGCAGATCCTTTCATTGCACCTGTTCCCGCTTTCCCTTTCTTCAACTCCCCGATGGTCCGTTGCCAATGGCCATATTCCTGTCACATCACAAGATCCACACACACACACACACACACACACACACTCATACACACACTCACACTTACACACACACACACACACCCGTGCGCGTCTCCAAGACAAAGCGCTCCTCGTGCTGCTTTGCATGCGGCGGTGTTTATGTCCTTCCCGTATGTGCGTGTGCAGACTCACAGGCTCGGAGCTCTAACCACAACCAGACACCGCAGCTCAGGCTGATTGTAACCTGACCCCCCCTCCCCCCCCCCCCCCCCCCCACCCCACCCCTGGCCTGTGGACGGGCCGCCTGCGCTCCTGGGCCCTGGGGTTTGTCGCCTGGTTCCTTCTCGTGAAACGCGATCTTGAAAGAGCCCCTGCCGAGCCCGGGGACCCTGCTCATGTAGTAATTGATTTCATTCTCAAAGGGGGTGAAATGTCATCGGATTGCAAACAGATTGTAGACCCCCCCCTCACACACACACACACACACACACACACACACACACTCACACCCACATTAGAGTGTGCATATATCCCTCCAGGAAAGAGAGACGAGAGAGAAGAAGCCACTGATGTTGCATGAATGGAGACGCTCCCAATCGTCCCCCCACCCCCCCTCTGTCCCTGTGCTGATGGATGGGCCTGCTGCTGCTGCGAGTGCCTCACGCCTCTCTTCTCCTGCAGTTTGACAGCACAATGCTCAGCATGTGACACCTTTTCAGTGTTGATTTTTCTCCTAAACTACACCCAGCGTAGTCGCTCTCGCTCTCTCTGCCTCTCTCCTTCTCTCTCTCCTTCTCTCTCTCTCTCTCTCTCTCTCTCTCTCTCTCTCTCTCTCTCTCTCTCTCTCGCACTGCTCCTTATTTGATTCCCTGTTTTCCTGGCACTTATGTCCTTGTCTCGCTTGTCTGCCTGTGCTGTTTTGTTTTGTTTTGTTTTGTAAACACAGTCGTGTGTTTCATTAGCGCGTGCTGGCGTTATTAAAAGGTGTGTGTGTGTGTATGTGTGTGTGTGTGTGTGTTCATTGGGGTTTTATTGTGTCAGCAGCCCTCATTTGAACGTCTGTCAGCCTTCCTGAGACGCTGTCATTGGCAGACACACTTCTCCCATTTCAGTTTGGGATGGAGCAAAGGAGAGAGAGAGAGAGAGAGAGAGAGAGAGAGAACACGAGCGGGAGAGGGAGAGAGATGGAAAGAACATGAGCGTTAGAGAGAGAGAGAAAGGCAGACAGGCAGTGGAGCAGACCATCGCAACCACAGGGACTATGATTAGATTTACCGATGCGACACTAAAGAGAGGGAGAGAGAGAGAGAGAGAGAGAGGAGAGAGGGGGGGAGAGAAGAGAGAGAAGAAATAGCCCAGTCTTTCTTGTGCCTCTGCAGATGGTGGATGTTGTTTGTG
Organism: Sardina pilchardus; assembly: GCF_963854185.1. NCBI lineage: Eukaryota > Metazoa > Chordata > Actinopteri > Clupeiformes > Clupeidae > Sardina > Sardina pilchardus. Next base: position 3,080,760 of record NC_085004.1, read on the forward strand.
TGTGGATGGCATATGTGAGCTGCAGTGATTTAGTTAGCAGAGCAGGTGGATGAACGCCCTGCGTGGGTGGATGTGAAGGTGTGGGTCACAGTTGTGGTTGAGCATGTCAAGAAAGCACAACAGCACTACCCAACAAGTGCTGCTAATTGCCTGAGAGTCAACCAGACTTTGACAGCTCACTGTAAGCCAGAGGTACAGATATACCATGAAGGTATTAGTGTAGAGTATATGCTGGTTAGGTTAGGCTGAGCAGGCACTGGCCACTTCACTTCTGGAAACTATTATTATTAATATTGATCTACCAGAGCAGAATGCAGTGCACTCTTTGCTGTATGGTGTGTGTATATGTTTCTGTATATGTTTCTATAAGATTGTCTGCAGCACCAGCAGATTGCAGATGACTGTGAGCCCCTCTGGTAGCTCTCACAAGCGAGACCGTTTGAAGTGTGTGTGTGTGTGTGTGTGTGTGTGTGTGTGTGTGTGTGTGTGTGTGTGTGTGTGTGTGTGTGTGTGTGTGTGTGTGTGTGTGTGTGTGTGTGTGTGTATATGTGTGAGTGTGTGTGTGTGTGTGTGTGTGAGTGTGTGTGTGAGTGTGAGTGAGTGTGTGTGTGTGTGTGTGTGTGTGTGTGTGTGCTGAGGCGAGGTGAGGATGTCTCAGTCAGATAGCGCCATGGCTGGCCCCTGTGTGGTGACTGTGCTCTGCCCCTCTGTCTGACCCAGGTGCCAGTGCCCCCCTCAGTTCGAAGGGCCCGAGTGCCAGCAGACCAAGCACAGTTTCCATGGTGACGGCTACGCCTGGTTTCCTCCCATCATGCCCTGCTTCGAGAGCCACCTCTCCCTGGAGTTCATCACAGAGGTCGCGGATGGCTTGCTGCTCTACAGTGGGCCTATCGCCCAGCTTCAGCCCTGGGACCTGGAGGACTTCATGGCCATAGGTAAGCACACACACGCACGCACACACACACACACACACACACACACACACCATTCATGCACACAACACATCACACACATGGATGGATAGAATGGAAATAGAGAGAGAGCGGCTGAGAGACAGACAGACAGACAGAAATAGACTCCACAAAAGGTGACATTTCTCTCTTGGAAAGCAACACAAAGCATGAACTCAACGTTTGTGTGACGACTATGAGCCAAGCGCTGAGCAAAGAGAGGCAGAATAGACAGACCAAAAAAAGGAGGAGAAAGGAGGAATGGAGAGCTCTTTTGTGCATTGAGACTGAGTCCCTCGCTCTCCCCCTCGTCTCACGCTCACGATAACTTGGGGAAGGGAAGCTGAACGGACAGAGATCACACAATTTCCAGGAAACCCAATTATCACGGCCGCGACCTGATCTGCAACGAGAGCTCCTTTGATCTGCGCTGAAAGCCGAGCCATTAAAGGCCCTATTTGTTTGAGCAGTGGCGCTCTTTGAAAACAACCACTCCACAACCCCCTCTGAATGTAAAGACAACACCTGTGTCTCTCCCTGGACGTATTACTCCCCCACAACTTTTTTGCAGCGCAATAATCGAAGCAAAGCAAAGCATTGCACTGCCATCCCCGCCTCATTAAAAATAAACTATGCCAGAGAGTCAACACGCCAAATGTTCAATGCAGGCCAATAAGTTTCTGTTTGCTCTTAATCTTTGTGTAAATACATATTTCTCTCCAGGCAGCTAAGATTGCGGCTGCATTTAGATGCCTTGTGAGTGGCAGTAATGTAAAGAGAATGAGATATAGAATTGACTTAGTGATGCGGAGCGCGCGGCGAGGCTAGGCTAGGCTAGGCGCCAGAGCTTTCCTTCAGACCTCTTCAGGAGTGTGTGTGTGTGTGTGTGTGTGTGTGTGTGTGTGTGTGTGTGTGTGTGTGTGTGTGTGAGCGGCGCGGCACGGCGAGGCTAGGCTAGGCGCCAGAGCTTTCCTTCAGACCTCTTCAGGAGGATTTACTGTTTTTAATATCGAGAAAGTTTAAGGACTGGAGACTCGCGGGGGCCTCTCGGGGGAGATCTTCCGTTGTGCCAGAGGAGAGCGCCGACCGCTGCCCGCTGCCAAAAAACTTGCCGCGTGTGCGGGGGCGGACGGCTTTAGAGTGTGTTTATACGTGTGCGCGTGTGTGTGTGCGTGCGTTTTTTTTTTATCTTTTTGTGAGAGTGGAGTTTCAGCCCACGCTTGCCGCCATAGCTCTAGCCTGCGGATAGG
>NC_085004.1:3087959-3095459 GCF_963854185.1 Sardina pilchardus
TCTCCCCTGTCAGTCATGGCATCTCCCTGCTCACCTCTCCCCTGCTGCCTCCTGTGCTGCTGTCATCCCCACTAAGGTTGCGTCAGGGCGATAGGCTCAGTGTGAAGGATGCACTTAACTCAGACAGGCCCGATTGAGGCCGGGACAGCCGCAGATAGGAAAGGTTGACTCAAGGGCTCCCCTGGGTGTTTCCTTCTGAACAGAGCCCTGTCTGTCTGGCTGTGTGTCTGTGTGTCTGTGTGTCCCCCACCTACAAGGCTCCACTCCACTTTAGATTTGTCTGTCAAATGTAGATAGAGGGAGAGGAGTGGGTGGAAATGGACCAGAAGCGAGAGAAACAAAAGTCGAACAGATGGAAGTGTTTGTGTGTGTGTGTGGGGTGGGGGGGGGGGGATCAGTGGACAGAGAGGCAAGAGGGAAGATGGAAGACGATGGTTGAGGATGGGGAGTGCTCAGTAAAGCTGATAGAGAGAGAGAGAGGGAGATAGCAAGAGAGAGAGGGAGAGAGATGCCATTGAAGAGAGAGGAAGAGAGATACCATAGAAGAGAGAGAGAGAGAGAGAGATAGCAAGAGAGAGAGGGAGAGAGATGCCATAGAAGAGAGAGAGAGGAAGAGTGATAGCAAGAGAGAGAGGGAGAGAGATGCTATAGCAAGAGAGAGAGGGAGAGATGCCATAGAAGAGAGAGGGGGAGAGAGAGTAAGACAACAAGAGTGAGATGGCACAAGAGGAAACTCTGAGCTGGAGGCAAATAGAGGGGCTGACGAGAGGAGAGGAGAGGAGAGATATGCAGTTAGTGGAGCAGACTCCTGATGAGAGCACAGAGAGGGCATGAGTGGGTGGAGAGGAGATTGAGGCTGGGTAGCAGCAGGCCAGAGTGGGAGAGAGGAGTACAAGTACAGTTGCCAACCTCGAGAGGAGAGAAAGCTGTGAAACAAGCATCTTGTTACGTTGAGGGATATTACAACAGCCATCTGTTCCTTTTTGGTGTGTCATTACCTCTGCTAAGGAGGATATGTTTTTAGGCCAGTGTGTCTGTCTGTCTGTCTGTGTGTTTGTGTCTGTGTGCAGGGGTACTCTAAACCAGCCAGTTTTTTACTAAACTTGAAGTATAGCTCAAGGCTGCAAACATGTGCAGCTATGGGGGGCACAATGTTTAATTTTGACATTTCCATCCACTCCGTTATAGACAGAACACCAGCTGATATCAGTTGCATTGCTTTTTATAATCAGAGCAGTTTTCAGATTACATTATGTGCTTGTGTAATTGCAAAAGGGTTCTCCAATGTTTTCTTAGTTAGCCTTTTAAAGTCACATCAGATTAGTAAACAGGATGTTCATTTGGAACTTAGGATGAATGGTTGCTGATAATGAGCTATGTAGATATTGCAATTAAGATCAGCCATTTCTTTCTACAACAGTCAATAACCCTTTTGCAATTATGTAAGCGCATAATGTAATCTGAAAACTGTTGCCTTGATTAAAAAACAATGCAACTGATCTCAGCTGGTATTCTGTATAATGGACTGGAATGGAAATTTCTAAGTGACCCCAAACTTTTGACCGATAGTGGACTTGGATGTGTTCAGGCACCCCGTTTTAAAGTCTCTGCATGTGTTAAGAATGTTAGACATTTTAAGATTTGTTTATTTGTTTTTTCACAAACTCCAAAACACACACTCACAATCTTCCTTGTCAAAAATTGTCTTTCAAATGGCTGTCGATTGCTTGAGGAAGGTTAGATTGGGCTGATTAGATCGTAGAGCCGTGTAGCCCTAGACTCCTCCAGGTGACCTCTCTGCATCTGTAGCAGTAGCTGGGAGTGGATGCTGGTGCTGAAACGATTAGTGGAATATCAGTGGGTGGTTTACATGGGTTCTCCTCCAGGAAGCCTCCGGGATCTCCTCTGCTTCATTAATTTCTCATTTGCCATTTGACTAAGCCAGACAAAAGCGAGCGCATTTTAAGCGCTGCGTTTCTTTTCTCCTGGCTAAGAGGAAGAGTTTTCAGTGGAAAGTTGGGAGGGTATAATCTCCTCCAGCTGTCTGCTTTCTGCCTCTCAGGGTTTGGCCAAAAGTTTGTGCGAGTCTGTGCGATCAGGCTGCCTGTAATGATGTTTCTTTTAAAATTGGAGTCCAGAATGTTTGGGGGTGTCAGATGCTGTGAAGATCATCTTGCTGTAAATTAATTACATTTCCATATCGACACTTTTCGGTTTCTGTCCACTGAACTAATTATCTTTATACTTCCGTCTTTCTCTGATTTCTCCCCCTGTCTACTATTTCATTCTCTCCCCCTCCCCCCCTCTCCCTCTCCCTCTCTCTTTCTCTCTCTCCCTCCCTCCTCTCCCTACAGAGCTAATTGATGGCACACCCACTCTGAAGATAAACCACGGCTCAGGCACACTGGTCCTGCAGTTGCCAGGCAACGTGAACGTGGCGGACAGACGGTGGCACAGACTGGACGTGCGGAGCAACAGTAAGGTGGGTGTCTGGGGCGCACCTGGCCCCCTGCCAAGCCACGCGCCCGCCGACCCGCGACCACCCCTCCCACCCTCCCGCGCACCACTCCTCCAGACCCAACACCCCCCCCCCCCCCATGTCTGTGCCAACACGCACCCTCTCCCCTGTGTGCGCGCCAACACATACCCTCTCCCCTTTCGCCCTTTGACTCTCCGACTCCTCCGACTGTGCCAACGATCTGCAGGTTTTCGTGGAATCAGAAGTGCTAAAGTTTGCCGAAATCACATGAGAAGCGCGGCGCTGCACTTTAAGTAGCTGACGCCTTTGGTCTCTGTCAGCGGCAGCTTTCCTCGGCAGTGTGGAGACGGGGAAGAGGACCTGTCAGGGAATGTGGAATACATTACACTCCCCGCCAGTCCTCCGCCGAGCGCCTGCCTCGTGACAGAGAGCGCATCGGTGCCTTTGTTCACCCCAGCATTTCCAGAAATTGCCTCGGGGGTCACTGTGAAATTGTTCAAATGACTGATTTCTTTTTATCACAAAAAACTTCCGCCCCATCCACCCACTTACCCCCCCCCCCCCTCCCCCCTCTTATGTCAGCGCTGTGTCATATCACTAAGTGGATATGAACAGACTGCTGTCGCTAGACATGGAAAAGCTCTGACGGGCAAAGGTGCTTTATTTGAGTTTGAATGTTTCTGTTCGCCTCTACACGGCTCTCTGCTCCTGCCTTTTTGTATACGGTACTATCCGATGTGTAATGCGTGCTGATGGCTGGCGGAGGTGAGGGGATGCGCGGAGAGGAGAGGAGTATCGGTAAAACGTCTCAAGTGAAAAATTGGTGCTGTTGACGCGCACCACGGTTTTAATCTTTATTAGCCTGCACCAGCGGAGCACCACTGCTCGCCCCGAGCGTCGCCTCTGCCGGCTATCGACCCCTTCTCCGACTCTAACCCCTCCTCCCTCTCATCGCCCTCCTCCCTCTCTCCTCCCTCTCTCCTCCCCCTCCCCACCACCAGGAGGTGCGCTTCACCCTGGACCGCTGCTCCTCGGCCGCCGTCAGGGAGATGGAGGGCGTGGGCAGCTGGCTCACCTCTCAGGACCACACCCCGTGCGAGGTCAGCGGGGTCACGCCCAACATGGACAGGTACGTCTCTCTCTCTCTCTCTCTCTCTCTCTCTCTCTCTCTCTCTCTCTCTCTCTCTCTCTCTCTCCCTCCCTCCCCCTCTGCTCTGCTGGTATCCACCAGAGGCTGCTCTTAAGTAGCAGTGGCTTCCCCCTGGTGTGTGCTAAGCGAGCGTGACATTGATTTAATGCTTTGTTAGTGACCCTATGAGTGCGGAGATGAGCCACTCCTCGTCCTGCCCTCCTCACCTCCGCCGTCCCATATCTCTGCGCGTGTCACCGCAGTATTGATCGCACTATCGATTGGTGGTCTCTACAGTCACTTCCTTTGTTAGGTCACCAGCAAAGGGTAATTGACCTATTCAATGATACAGCAAGAATTATTAATAGTCTATTCTCAATGTATTTGTATCACTTCATTGATAGTCATTCTCCCCTGAACGTGCCTAGACAAAGAAATACACATGCCCATACACATTGGTCAATATTTCTTCTAAAGAGTGATTGGTCATTGGATCATGTTTGGCCACTCTGCGCTAATGAATAGATGTGGAGAGCGGAGAGAGAGGACATGAAAGGTGTGATAGATGAAGAGGTGACACATTAAAAGATGAATGAACAGATCAAGGTGGAGGAATGAGAAGCGAAGGTCACGGCGTGATTGGCCGAAAGGCGGCTGGAGACGATGAAGGACTGCAGTGTGTGTGTCTCTCTCTCTCCGTCTCACAGGCACTTGAACATGAGCCAGGTGCTGCAGCTGGGTGGTGTGAACGAGGGCGAGAACGTGAGCTTCACCTACCCACAGCTCCAGCACAAGCACTTCACCGGATGCATCCGCAACCTGGTGGTGGACAGCAAGGTACGGCGCCGCAACCTGCACACACTCTCACAGCGGACATTCAGGCCTCAGAAAGGAAAAGTCCTGCCCAGTGTTTGACCCAACCATTTAGTAAACCAACTCAGCCTAACAGCAGCCAGGTACTGTAGATCAGATAATTACGGTTACGGTTACGGTTACGGTTACGGTTACGGTTACGGTTATGTTGCTTAGCAGACGATAATAATGTACGATTATGGTTATGTTGCTTAGCAGACGATAATAATGTACGATTACGGTTATGTTGCATAGCAGATCAAATAATTAATTATAGCACCTCTGTTAAGTGCACAGGTAGAAAAAATATATATGTGTGATCCAACCATTTAGTAAACCAACTCAGCCTAATAGCAGCCAATAGCAGCCAATTGCAGCCAGTAGCAGCCTAATAGCAGCCTGTTAAGCGCACAGGTAGTAAGAATATATGGCAGGACTTTTACTTTCTGGAACCGGGATGTCTGCCTCTGCACACTTTTCAAAAGGCTTTTTGCAAACAAGATGAATCCTAGGCAGTGACACCATTTCTTTTTCTTTTTTTTTTTTGGTCAGGAATATAAGCAGGTAATAGCTTTTTCCGTACGATAGCCTTATTTGAGTTCAAAGAAAGCCTGTTGCTAATCTAATGCAGGATATTAGCATTGCCTGGGCACAGCAAGGCCACCTATGGAGCCTCCGTGTGAGAGGACAATACCATTTACTTAGGCTGTACAAGTACAGTAGGCATGGCAACAGATGTCCTTGTGAACAAAATAAAAGGATACGTTGTCCGTTGCAGGTGGGAAATAGCGAGATTTTCAGGCATACCAGAAAAAGTGTTTATTTTAAAATCCGGTAAAGCATGGTAGCAAATGCATGGTAGTTGCATTCACTTTCAAGGTCTGAATTTCATTTTCTCCAGCAAGGAGAGCATCATGGGGGATTTGTGCTCAGAGGCCTGCATCCTGTACAGAAACTCTATTTTCACGCTTGCTTTCATAATAAAGCACTCGTTGCCATCTGGTCGGGAGCGCAGAAAAGAACAGCCATACCTTTTCTCGTCTAACGCACCGCACTCTCTGCGGAGGAGCAGAAAGAGGCATGTTGGATTTAGCCCGTTTGACCCGGTCTCCGCCGCTACGCCGTGCGACTGGAAGGCGTGCTCGCCTCGTCTCGGGCGTGTGCCGTGAGGAGAAGTGACGGGGGAGATGTGCGAGGACCCCCAGCTCCATTAGTCGCTCCCGCTCTCCTCCACCTAAAAGCTGCCCGCCACGTTTAAATACCCCTCAACCCCCCCCACCCATAATGCCCCTGACATGGGCCATTAGTCTAGATTGAGGCTAAAGCACAAAACCCTGCAGGTTGCTGAGCTACTGGAGTGGCATGCAACATTCAGGGGCTGCCAGGGTGGTCCACGTGTCCAGGGGATCTATCTGTGCTTGGAGTGGGGGCATGTTGTCCCCCGCTAAAGCCTGTCAGGCGTGAATGCAGCGCCACCACAGTCCAGCCCTGGTGTGGAGGGAGGGGGGAGGCAGGGGGGTGCATCTGGAGACTTTAATTGAGTTTCTATTCTGATTCGCCTCCACCCACTCACGCTGTCACATTCATTTTTGCTCTCTCTTTCTCTCTCTCTCTCTGTCTCTCTCTCTCTTTTCTCCCTCTCTTCTCTCCTCTCTTGCCTATGCTGTTTTGTTTGTCCCTCCACCGCCCGCCCCAGTTGTCTTTCTTGCGCTTATCTCCCAGTGAAAACAGCATCCCTTTGCTGCCTTTAAGCCGATAAGGAAGCCTTGGCTGAGGAATTTAAACTTGAATGTTCCACCACCCAGACACACAAATGCACAGAGCCACACACAGCCACGGAGAAATGGGTAGAGCGATAGAGAGAGAGAGAGAGAGAGAGAGAGGAAAAGAGGGATAGAGAGCTCTGTAGCAGTGGAAAGAGAGAGAGAAATGGAGGGAGGAGTGTAAATGGATGCCCCACCTGTTGATGGAAGAATCAATTGGGTGGCCTGCCCAGGCTGTGTGTGTGTCAGGACTGTGTAAATCAACAGTGGCCTCTATCGTGCGGGGGTTCAGGCGGGGCCGCCGCTCGTGCCGCCAGGGGTCAAGCACAATCTCTCCCGTGCCGCCCATTGGCTCGCCACTGCCCGTTTAACGAGGCGCCCGTTCAGATGAAATGGAAAGCGGCCATAAAAGAGTGCAGGGGACGCGTTAACGGGCAACACGAGAGGCACGAGGCGGCGGACGAGCGACTGAGACCCCAAGGTTCTCTCGTCCTTTCAGCGGCGAGGCCGCCCGTCTGCTCCAGGTAATTGGTGATTGGCTCGGCGCGGCGCGGCCAGAAAAGGGAGTCATTTACATGCCGAGCGACTGGCTGCAGTGAAAGGTGAACTTGGAGAAAAGGAGGGACGCGGCGCCACTCTGAAGCCTTTGTGTTCATCTCTTTCTCCAGCAAGGGTGCGCATCCTTGGACTGCTGCTAATCACTGTTCCTCTCCTCCTTTCTCTTCTGTTGTGTTCTGTTCTTCTCTGTCCTCCCTCACCTCCACCCTCCTCTCTCCTCTCTCCTCCCTGCTCCCTCCTCTCTCCACCCTGCTCTCTCCTCTCTCCTCCCTGCTCTCTCCTCACCTCCACCCTCCTCCCTCCTCTCTCCACCCTCCTCTCTGCTCCCTGCTCTCTCCTCTCTCCTCTCTCCTCTCTCCACCCTGCTCCCTTCTCTCTCCACTGCTCTCTCTTCATGTCTGACCCTGGCCCTGTCCACTCATCTCTCATGTGGTGATGTGTCTTTTCTCCTCTGTGGCACCTCAACACTATTGGACCCTCCTGTACTCCTGCTCTTCACATCTCTTCCTCTTCCTCTTCATGGCTTTCATCTCTCCTGTCTCACCCTCCATACCTCCCCTGGTTTTTCTGTTCCTCTCTCCATCCCCTCGTCCTCCTGGGTCTCCCTCTCTCAGTTTTATGACCTAGGTTCGCCGGCAGAGTCATCGGGAAGCAGCCCGGGGTGCATGATGACGGACAGCAGCTGTGTGAACATGGGCTACCCCTCCTGTGGTCCGCAC
>NC_085004.1:3102959-3105459 GCF_963854185.1 Sardina pilchardus
CATCAGAGCCCAAGTGGAAAAGATTGGCTGAATAAATAGATAGCATATTGAATTCCCCAGGCTCTGGTGTTTCCAATTAAAGGGGCGGTGTGTTTAATTCTGTTAGTGTGTGTGTGGCACCAGCATATCAGATTCCCGGCCTAGTGTGATTACACCCCCCCCCCCTCCCCCCCTCTGCTTGCTTCACTCACCTCTCCTTTCTCTCTCTACCCCCCCCCTCATCCTCCTCCTCCTCTCCTTTCTCTCTCTACCCCCCTCCTCCTCCTCTCATTTCTCTCTCTACCGGCCGCTCCATTTTCCTCCCTCCATTATTTTGCAATCAACTTTATCTCCCTGCGTTTCAGCATTATTCTCTTTGGCTCTCTCTCTCTCTCTCTCTCTCTCATTCACATTCTCTCTCTCTCTCTCTCTCTCTCTCTCATTCACATTCTCTGGGTCTGACCGCCTCTCTCTCTTCCTCTGTCATTCAGTCCGTTCCTCTCTGTCTCCGAGTGGAGTGGCAGATCAAGCGGCCGCTCTCTTTAAGAGGCAGCGCTGTTTTTCGGCTTCAGGAGCGAAAACAAAACACACAGCACTCCAGTCTTCCGGACTCCTTCAAGTGTTTCATGTCCACCTTGAGAATGTGTCGGTGCCCATGAGTGAATTCCTGTCGAAACTACTGCATTCGTTTAATTCTCCAAATTCGGAATTCTTGAACTTTTACCATGGGCAGTTTGCTACAGCACTGGCCATGCATAGTTTAGACCTACTGTTTGCGTCAGCTTCTAATAGCACGGTAGCTCTTTAACAAGGCCAGTGTGAGAACACAGGTGATAAAAGATGGCCAACGCACAATGAAGTGAATGTAGCATTTGATAGCAGGGGCGAACAAAGGCCGCACACAAGGTCTTCTAATCAACAAGCAGCCATTTAGAACTAGTCACTAGAACTAGAACACTGGAAAATGTCTGTCTGCTTGGAGAATGGATCGCTCACCTCTGCAGTGTTAAGCATAGGTATGCGAGGATGGGCCAACAAGCGTAGGTGTGCAAGATGGTGTAGTCATGCAAGAGTTCATGTATAGTTACTCCTGCAGAGACCTGGAGAGTGTTTTTTTAATGATTCGCTTACTGAAGTTCAAACTGTCGGCATTTATGGAATGTTTGTTTAACTCACTGCTATATCTGTAGAGGTGCATCACCTTTGGAGGATTGGACATGGCAGCTTGTTTAAAATGATGAGCACACACATCAGTGCTTCAGACGATGGATTCATGCACCATGACACCTTACTCATTGTGTGGCATTGCATTCTGGCTATTGTTTAAAGAAGGACGCGCAGTGTTTTTCTCCGTGGGCTAATTAAGTCAGCACAAAGTCTTCACCAACACTGGTCTCATAGGAAAATGATTATGTCAATCTAAACATATCTCCAAAAATGTCAAGTCAATAGATATTGAAGGTATGAGTTGAAAAACACTGTTCATCTGGATATTTAACCATTTTGAGATGAAGTGGTTTGTATCATCATAGTCTCTCATTACTAAAATGATCACTCTCACTGTTCACCTCTGTCCTCTCCATCCCACACACCCCACAGTGGAAACATGCCTCCACACAGAAGCACAAGGTGTGGACAGACAGTGCCCTCCATATTGATTGGTAGCCTACACTGGTAAACATGAGTAGAAAGGGTTATGAAACATTCATCTTTTGGTGAATGATCACTGAGACAAATGAGAAAATCTAACCTTGAGGTGAAGCACATTTATTCTGAGAAAAAAAAAAGCCCTCGTTAAAAAATGATTAGTTTTAAGAAAACCACAAGGGCCACAATTATTGGCACCCCTGCCAATAAGAATTTGTACAGCCTCCGTTTAGTTGATTAAACAGCACTTAAGCGGCTCTGATTGTATCTTTTGAGACTACGGCGAGGGGGATTTGAGACCATTCAGTGCCATCCAGGGTCATCCCATAACATTTCAATGGAGGTTAAATCAGGAGATCCGAGATGGCTATGGCAGAAGCTTGATTTTGTGTTCAGAAGCTATTTTATGTTGATCTGGACATATCCTTTAGAAGATCCAAGGAAGACCCCTCACAGTGTTCACAGGGTTTTTGGAAGACAAACAGCCCGCACATCATAAGTTCAATTTCGCTCTCGCCTCCATTCTCTCAGTATTGCATTGGCTTGTCCAAATGTTGTATAGCAAACTTTAAATGAGCTCCGACATGTTTTTCTTCAGTAATGGAGTCATGTAGGGAGAGTGTGCATGGAGACCACAGTGGTAGAGTGCCTTGCCTATAATTTACTAGAACTATGTAGCAATTGTACCTGTTGCCTCTAAGTCTTTCTGGAGCTTTCTCCAAGTTGTCATTGGCTCTTGGGCAACTCTTCAGTCTATCCTGCTGACTTCCTGGTCAAATAACTTGCAAGGAGATGGCTATTTGATGATGCGGTGATGTGCCTTGCACTTGCCGATAATGATCCTAATACTGGAATATTGAAATGCGCCAGTAAT
>NC_085004.1:3112959-3127959 GCF_963854185.1 Sardina pilchardus
GGAGGTCGGAGGTCACATGAGACCAGAGAGAGTGGAGAGAGCTGTGTTTGGATTTGAGCCCATTTCAAGAAGGATGCGTTGAAAGGTGAAATGAGTTCTGAAAACACCCAAGGCCAGTAGCGTAGAGATTTCGCCAGGCGCTGCAGCATTCAGGCACGAAGGCTGAGGTGCCCTCACGCTGAGAATCAGAGAGAATAGAGAAGCCAGAAAGAGACAAGAAGGACGAATGGTCTTTGAACTTCCCCTCATATTTGACTCCATCCTGCTGTCTCTCTCTCTCTTTCTCTCTCTCTCTGTTTCTCTCTCTATCTCTCTCTCTCTCCCTACGCACCCCTCTCCGAATGGGCAATGATCCTCTCTGCTCTCATCTGTCGTCTTGCCTGCGGCGGGTGCCCCCCGGCATTCAGGGAGGATGAGAGGGCCGATAAGAGGCGCTTGACTGGGTGGGGGAGTCACTGAAGCCCTTATTAAAAGTGATGTGGGGAAAATGAGGGCTCGACTTACATAACTCCGATGAGTGCCTCGGACGAGACGTCTGGGGATGGTCGTGTTTACAGTGGCCATTTAGTGACCGGAGACTGTGAGTCAGAGAATGCGAGTCCCCTCTAAAAATAAACCGGAGTTCAGAGCATTTTTGTCGAAGTGTGCTTTATACTCGGGACAGAGTGAAAAGGAGGGAGTGTGTATTGTTGTGGCGCTGGCCAGGGTGCTGATGCCAGTCTGTGCACTTTAGCTGTGCGTGACGATGGCAGGGCTTGGAGAAAAGCTTGTCCCAGTCAGGGAGAGATCCGCTGGGATCAGACTGGCTTGTGGAGCAGTGTGTGGATGCTGTGTGACAGGTGGGACTGTCTGAGCGGGAGATGGCTTCAGGCAGGACAGTGTGTGTGTGTGTGTGTGTGTGTGTGTGTGTGTGTGAGTGTGTCTTTCTGTGTGTGTGTGAGAGAGAGAGAGGGGGAGAGAGAGAGAGAGATTGTGAGTGTGTGTGTCTATCCGTGTGGTGATTGCTTTTCCAGGTTAGTGGAGAGCGATCTTGCTCTGATGCCAACTCTGATCTCGAAGTCCCTGTCGGTTACCACAAAAGCTCCTTATGTAAGGAGACAAGGTGCACACACACACACACACACACACACACACACACACACACACACACACACACACACACTCAAGCATGGATGCCAATATAGCAGAAATCCACAAATGACTGAGCAGATGAGTGGCAGGGCAGTGTTGCGCAGATCAAACATGTCCAATCCCAAAAAGGCCATCACTGGATCACATGATGCACAATCTACTCCACAAATCTGAAATCTGTACGAGGCATTACATCAGCCTCAGCATCCAATAATGTGCAATAGTGAATGTTATAATTGAAAGGGCTTGTTTTCAGAGCATTGTGGGCTTACCCACTTGAGCTATATATGTGCATTAATTTATGGTGTTATCAAATGCAAACGATCACAGTAGTTTCCCTTAACTCTGATTCAGAGCCATTAGTGCTCCTCCATGTGTTTATGAAAGGACTGCACATTTGCTTTCTGGATTGCATTGTGTACATATGTAGCCACACATTGTGTAGTTATGCAAAATAGGCCTAATAACTATTACAACAACAAATTCAACCCCCTGTTGTTGTTTATCTTCTGTGCCAACAAACAAAAGCTGCTAATGTGTTTTTCCCTTCCTTTTTTTTCCAAAAATTGATTGAGGAAAAAATGAAATAAAACTGTCACCAAATAACCCCCTCATGTCTCTCATTTGTAATGTTTGCCATCTCATTTTCCTGTTTCCCACTCACTTACATTCCCCGCTATGCTAGAGATTGCCTGGTTCGTTAAGTTGGTTTAATTCAAATCATTAACAATGCAAATATCACTGTTATGTTATAAAAGCGCATGCAGCATGGACAATTCATTATGGGACTGTTGTATTGCCATTGCACCTCTGTTTGCCCAATGATCGCTGGCTGTATTTGCCATATTCTCTCTTTTAATTAGCTGTGATGGGGATTAAAATCACTGCAGCTTATTATTTGCTCTCTGGGGTACAAATCTGATGTTGACCGTGGTGGTGTGGTTTTGCCCTTTCTTTGACAGTACTGTGAAAATAAGTGTTCTCTCCTTGGTATCTGGCTCTGAACTTTCAGCTTCACAGAAAATGACATTTAGTATGCTATGCAGAGCAAAGACCCAACCAGAAACCACTCGACCTCCTTGACAGCAGTGAATTGACAGGAATAAAAATGGCAATTTTTTGGAGGTAGCACAACATGAATATTGGCAGATGAATGTAGTTTTGGGTAGAATATAGTCAACAATATTACAGGAGCCTTCGATGTCAACAGGTTTGTGTTTTTGTGCAACTGGTAAGACCTTACGGTAACTATAAAGAAGTATAGCTATAAAAGACTGACTTTGTGAGGTAAAACTTTCTGCCCATTATGCCAGTGCCACCTCGTCTCCGCTCATCCCAGCTGCCTGTCTGGGATTAATTGCTGTGGCGCAGGCTGTAAATGTCAGGAGCTTTCAGCGCTGCTCTTCATTCTGGCCTTGTAAAGGTGTCACTGCTGGGGCTGGATCTGGGCCTGGAGAGCCTCCAGTAACAGGAAGGGAGAGCCACAGGGAGAAAGGAATGATTGGACTCATCTCTGGGGCCGGAAAATGTTGACCACAAAAAAAACTCTTAGTTGTGTTAAGAAACTACTGATGCGTGTAGGGGAGAGTGGGGGAGAAGAGTAGGAGAGAAATGAGATGGGATATGCAAATATGCATTATAGTACTGTATATATTAGAATGATCTACGGTGTGTATGGGGGAATGGGGGCGGGGGGGGGGGGGGTGAGCGAGACTCCATTCCCAGTGGTAAACACTATTACAGTAATGGCCCAGATACCTGCTAACCTCATTATTGGCTGCCATTGATTTATTCATTCTGAGAAGTCCATCCACTAGTAGTTTTGAGTGAAGAGCTTTTCAGAGCACGTCTTCCCTCAGTTTCTACTAAGTATGTTATATTCAAAAGGCTCCTAAGTGCGTGTAGTTTTTGTATCCTAAATGGCAAGCCATTGAATCTCATTGTGAATGTTGGGTCAGGTGTAAAATGCCTGCGCTGTTTGTTTTGTTTTGGAGCTAGCGCTCTGAAGAATAGATGTCACCGATGGTTAAATGTGAAACATTGTCTAAGTCAACACGTGTTATTCAATTCCATTTCCTATTTAGTTTGAAAATGAACAAGTCAAGCTTGGTGTGAATTGATCGGTGAGGTGATTCATTTGCCTCAAGCTGCAGTTTTTCGGTCCACAGCAGCCCAGAGAAAAAAAAGATTTGTGAATGATTGAGATGCGTCCAGTTGGCTGAAAAGAGGCGAGTTATCACTGGAGTCAGGAGATCAATGAAGCTTGGTCGTCTGCCTGGACAAAGGAAAGCCTCAATGTACCAATTTCAACAACTTAAAAATCATATGAAGGGATTGTTCATGCAAGAAATCCTCTAGAGTATCATCTTTCAGCTGTAAAATGACAAAAAGAAACAATCAGCATACATTTGAAGTGATTTTCTGAGGTAGACCATGGAATCATTTGATATTTCATGAGTTTAGAAGTATGTCAGTAATTATGTCTGGCCATATACTGTATCTAAACCTGTGCTGTACTTTCTCCATTCTCTTGTGCTTTTGAGCAATGCACAGTATCTACACAGCTTTACCTAATTTTGATGTGTTAGAAAATAAGTTTTAATGAAACAATTGTCACTTGTTCAAATATTAACAGCTCCATTCCCTAGCTGCCTTTGGGCAGATCTATACCTCTTTGAAGTCCCTTTTAACAGTCCCTGACTATCTGAGTTGTCTCATTTGGTGTCATTAAATGAGCTAACAGAGCTAAAAATGCATTTTAGCTCTGGGTCTCTGCGTTCTTTTGGCACCGATATAGCGTGACAAATCTTCACAGAAGACAGATAGCCTGTGTTCCTATTTGTGGGATGCAGTTGGCAAAGAGTGAGGGATTTGTTTTGTATTATTATTTTTTGTTGTTGATGGTGTTTTGTACTCCCGGCTGATTGCACAAATACACAATTTAACATGTGCCTGGAGTTGACACAACAGTGACTGATTTTCCCTACACAGTAATTTGAACTTCTATAGTCAACTGACAGCAAGAGGTCTCTGAACAAGAGGTGGACAAACTAAGGCAAGACCAAGTGTGAACAAAACATCACTTGAGGAGATCAAGGTGTGAGAATGAGCAGGAGAAAGGGCACAGTTTAGAGTATAGGAAAAGAAAGACATGCAGAGAGAGGAGTCAGGGAGGGAGAGAGGGAGAGAGTGAGAGAGATGAAGTGCGCTAAGGGCCAGATAATATACTGGAAAGGTCATCTGGGTCCCAGTGTGGATTGATTCTCCTTGCAGCCTTGACATGGCTCTGAGCTCTTATCGAGTTAACGTCGGCGCTGTCCAACAGTGCCCCCATCTCAGCCACAGACATTGCCCTGTCAACACGGCACATCAGAGCTGCTCTGCTCCTCACACACTCAGAGGTGTGAGGGGTGCAATCAGTCTGCTACAGAATTGCACAGATCTCTCCTCCGAGACCCACACGTCTGCAGGGCTTCAGTTTGTTTCCATTCGGTCCTCACACCCTAACAGAAAGTGAGTCACACTGAACCCACATTGAGTTCATGTAGAACAAGTAGTAAAGTGATGTAAGTGGAGAATGGAGATTGGCTGCAGAGTTTGTAACATTGCTAGCTAGTTAAGTAGATAATAATGTTGATGGAGCCTATTTGCTTGGGCCTGGTAAGGTGGCTTATTGAAGGGTTTGTGTGTAATTGTGTGTGCTCTGTTGCGCCCCCTAGTGCTCTTGCTGGGAATCTTCCTGTACACCCGCTGGCGAAGCTACAAAGGGCTAAAGGAGGGCGTGTACCATGTGTCTGCACATCATGATGGCTGGGAGGATATCCGCGAGAACGTCTTGAACTACGACGAGGAGGGTGGAGGAGAAGAGGATCAGGTGAGGCTTATGGCACCAGCCAAGCTGCTTTTCATTTTTCTCTATTTGTGATGCTTGTGTGACTATGACAGAGCCACCTGAACTCTCCAGTCCCATGAAAAGCCTCCTGCTGCACACTATGAAAGTCACCATTAGGACCATGGAGAGTATAAGAAAGAGCACACTGCTAAGACCACAGCAGCTTCCTGTTGGGAGCCTGTTGCTCCTATCATCACATACTGACACACCTATGACTCCAGTTCACCATGGCAACGCATCTTACCCAGAGCTTTTCATCCAGGTCACCATAGCAACCTACAACAATAAAAGCTCCTCAGTTTTTTTCCTTTCTCACTAACCAGCAAGGGATGTTTTTTTACCCCCTGCAAAGCACAATAAAGAGACTTAAAAAAAAGAAAAATGGTGGAGGTACTGTAACTCCATAGTGTGTGTTAAGAGACCTATCAGTAGGGCACATATTTCTGCTGGAAGCCTAGATGGTGGGTGTGTTGGCATGGCTGAGTGACACTGGCACTTTTCGACTTATATAACGAGACGCTAACATGATTATCAGATGCCAAACCTAGTTCTGATCCCGTGACGCGATCGTGTGATGAGAGACCCGGGACGTACGATGCGTTTCTGCACACTTCTTCTCATCAGGTAATCAATTAGCGCGCGCTCCCACGCAGGCGTTACCCACACCTCCGCAGCCCCTCTTCTCCGGTGCTATCACATCCTCCAGGGAGCTGCGTTCCCTTTCTCTCGCTGGCAAAAGCTCGGCTGCTGTAACGAGAGGAATCAGTCTCGCCTCAATGGGATTAATGTTGAAGTGATTATGCCCTGCTGTATGAAAAAAAAGGGAAGGCTGCACCATAGCCGTCGTGTTCATGCTCGTCTATTGAGCTCAAAGCTTGAACGCTCCCCTCCTCGCTCTTTACCTTTCCACTCAGATTATGCTCAGTGCCCAGGTGGAGTAGCTGCAGCGCGCGCACGCAGCAGCTGCTGCTAATGTGGCTTTAGCATGAATGACAGGCTAAATCTGGATTTGCTTTAGTCAGGGAATCAGTGGTGATAATGACAGTAACTTATTTGACTCTTCTCTATGTGAAATCACTGTTAGTTCAGTATGTGTGTGTGTGTGTGTGTGTGCGCGTGTGTGTGTGTGTGTGTGTGTGGTGCTTTAGTCATATACACCGACACACATATTCGTGCCAGCCTGGACACACTTACAGTACACACACAAGCACTCACAATACAAAAACACAGAGCAGTGTGACTAAATTAAAGCCATTGCAGAGATGGGTTGTAAACAGACGGAAGGGCATCGTAGTCTGACTGTTTTCTATTTCAATCATATTTTATTCATGAATACAGAAACAAAGATATTAGGCCCCCGCAATTTGGAAGCTGTTGTGGGAATTCACATGTTGTCTTGAAATAAAAGGTGAAACAAAGTGCTCATTTCTTTTTATGGTCTCTGTGTCTTCTCCTCGTGTCGCCCCTCTGCTCTCCAGAACGCGTACGACATGGCGGAGCTGCAGAAGTCCCTGCAGCCCAGCCCGGCCCAGTCGGTGCAGTACAGCCGCTCGCGTGCGGTGCAGCTCCACGCCCACTCCGTCCAGCAGCAGTCGCTCCACCAGCAGCCTCCGCACCAGCTCCACCAGCTCCACCACCACCACCACCAGCACCAGCACCAGCAGCAGCCTCCACCGGCCCCCCCGCAGCAGCAGCAGCAGCCCCCCCCCCTGTGCCCGCCGGCGCCGCCCCTGCAGACCCTCCAGCACCAGCAGCCGGACTCGTGCGCGCGCTCCAGCAGCAGCAGCAGCAGTGTAGCCGCCTCCTCGTCCACGGGCCCGGCCACCGCCTCCACCTCCGCCGCCGCCGCCACCACCACCACACTTCTCCGTCGGGACGTGCCCCCCGTGCGCACCCCCGCCCAGGGCCAGAGCTCCAGCGGTCGGGCGGCGGCGCAGCTGGCCCGCAAGAGCCTGTCCTTCTCCAGCCAGGACCTGGCGCGCTACCTGTGCGAGATCATCCGCGACGCCGACCAGCACCCCGAGACGGCGCCCTTCGACTCCCTGCAGGTGTTCTCCACGGAGGGGGGCGGCTCGCCCGCGGGCTCCCTCAGCTCCTTCAGCTCGGCGGGGCTCGACGAGGACCACAGCGGCAGCGGCGGCAGCGGCGGCACTGGCACCGCCCCCGACAGCCTCAGGGAGTGGGGGCCGCGCTTCGAGAAGCTCAAAGCGCTCTACGAGAGAGCCGAGGCCAGCGACCTCTGAGCACCCGGGCGAGACTTTGACACCACCTCCTCGCGGCAGGAGGAACCAGGAGAGATTCCCACTGGAGAACAGAAGCCTGGTGACACCTCAACAGACACGCTGGGAATTAGACAGGATCAGGAGATGGCAAAAAAACACACACACACACACACACACACACACACATCCAAAACTCACACATTGCTTTATCACTCTCTTTATCCAAACTTCCCATGTTTGATGTGTGGGCTCCTGAAACTGCTGCTCATGTGGTCTTTTGGAGCTCATCTGACGTTGCAGAAGCAGTGACACCATATTACTGAGCTGTTTCATATGGCACTTACTGCGGGGGTTGGAAACAGCAGACCCTCTGTGGCAGTGGCTTGCGGATGACAATGACGTGTGGGAGAGATGATCTCTATGCTCTGTTTGTTGACCACACCTGAGGACTGCTATGCGCCTCTTGGACCTTTCTAATATGCCGTTCTATATGTCTGTATGCTGTCAGTGTTTTAAAAGAAAAAAAAAAGATGAATAAATATAACAAGAAGTGCTTTGACGTTTAATATGGGACGATTTCTCTGTGGCCTTGCAGGGGCTTGGTTTTCTAAATCAATTTGCCGCTTGTGCTGTCGAAGTCGCTGGTCTTGCTCATCAGTCATAGCCATCCTTCGTTAGATTTGATTTTTCTGTTTATGCTGCCTCTTGTCATATTTTTTTTTCACCCATGGTGGAGCCCCAGAATGAACAAGTGGTTGTGAAGGGACCGCAGGGGTTGGGGTTGGGTAGGGGGAAGGGGGTGGCTGGGTTAAATGGTGTAGGGCCGGACGGAGACTGGGAACTGCTCCAAAATAAGGAACAAAATGGTTTTTATTGCTCTTATTTTTTGAAGCTTCTGTGGAATACTGAGTAAGTCCTTTCAGCTGGAGCTCGCGGCTTGTGTGGAATACAAATGCCGGTGAGTCGGATGAAACAGCCCCCCCCGCCCCCCCCCCCCAAGGCTGAGCTGCCCGCTGTGGCCGACAGAGTCCTTCTGTTCGGAGAGTGATGGGCGTCATCCGCACGCATCGGGACAACTGTGAGCAAAGCTCGGTACGAGCGCGAGCGCGGGTCACTGGCTGAGCGATCAGCGCCGCCAAAGGCAGCAGGAGGAGGCGGAGGAGGAGGAGGAGGAGGAGGAGGAGGAGGAGGAGGAGGCGCGGGCCTCGTGGGTGGGATGAGCTGGGAGCATCTGAGAGCCGAGCGGCGGGAGCAGTGTCCCTCCGGAGTGGAGGCGCACGGTCATTACCGAGGCCTCTGGAGCGAGGGGCGTCAGTCCATTTAGCCTCCCGAGAGAAAGCATTATGTCCTTAACACAAAACCTCTTACTCTGTCACAGAGTCCCGAATCATCCTCCCTGACCCCCACCCCACACCCCTGTTACCGCGGAGAAACGCTTCAGCTAGCACTTTGTCCTCCGATCGCGTTATCCACCTCTGCTGGGAATGTGATGGAGTCCAACATCACAGTGAAATTACCCCCCCTCCCTCACCTTGGTCTCCTAACTGTAGAGAAAGCAGCCAGCGTGTCTCCGATAGGGTGAGAGACAGAGAAAGAGTGAAGGAGAGAGAGAGAGAGGGCGAAGGAGGGAGAGAAATGGAGGGGGCCCAGGGCGAGCATCTCCCCGACCCCTGCCGTTAATGCACTCGTGTGAGGGGAGACGCTGGAGCCTCATACAGAGCAGTGGGGGGGTGGGGGGGTGGGGAGCGTAACAAAAGGCCCCGCAAGTCATTTGGCTCTCTGGAAATAGCGTAAATCGAGTAATGTCGCCTCCCTCCGCGCTGCCTCAAATGCCATCCTTGTATTTTTATGAATCTGGGAGACAGAATTATCTCACCCTTTCCACATGATCTTATTTTTTTTTTCCAGGTTCCCTTCCCTGCGTTTTTTGTTGTGTAGAAATATTCGCTGAGCGTGACAGCACAGTTGTAAAGGGTAGGAGGGTGCTGAAAGACATCAGGACCTCTAAGCCTAATGGGAACTGATTTCTTGCTGTCATGCTGCAAACCAAAGGATCATGGGAGTTTCAAAAAGTCGACCAAGAAGTCGTCGCTCTGATTATGGATTTCAAAAAGTGCCAATTTTCTAAAAGGCAGCAACATGAGTTTTCTGGAGGGTTTTTCTGTTTCAATTCATCCGCACCATAAGGCTTTTGTGGAAGCCAAGCTGTATGGGGTGGTGAAAATAATCGCAGTTCAGAGATGAGCTTGTTTTCACCACAGACACTTACCATGGTGACCAGATTGGTTCCACTGTCATATCTCCACCAAGTCTTTTATTTGTGATGGATATATAGTATTGCATATCGTGAGATGTTATGGTTTTACCTCATTTGTACATAACAGAGATATTATTGCTTTTTAAAGAAATATTGGGGGAAAGATACAGAATACATTACTTTTTTCAAGTGATATTGTGATCTTTTTGTTACCAGCATTGTTTTTTTCTTTAAACTAGACACAGATACATTTGGTGTTTTGTACTTGTATCATTTGAACTGTTGTTTTTCTTTTCCTCAATAAATAAACTCCTCAACCTTGACTTTGGCTTGTGTTGTCCCTGTTTGCACTGACATAGGAGCATGTTTGCTCGTGCTGAAGTGGCTAGCATGTTTGTTCATTTTTAAACGTACTGCCCAAGGGCTTTAATGTGAATGTTGACCTTGTTATCGGAATACAGCTTAGGGTAGCTTTCCTTACCATATCAACTGAAATTGATTTTGACATTATTTCCTGCTAGCATATTCGTTTGTTAATGTAGTTTTCTTTGTCTTGGACTCCACAGAGTATAATTCTCTTTTATTCACTCCAATAACATATTCACAGTCCCAATCTCAGCGATTCAAACACCCTTGAAGTTAAGAGCAAAAAGACAAAGCCATTTGCACGTAGGAAAGGAACCAGACCAAAGCCTGTACTTTTCTCTTACCAAGTCAACAGATGTTGAGGACTGCACTTTAACCTGTCATTGACAGTTTTATTATTATAGGCAAAACACTTCCCTTTATATACTGCATTTTCTCCTCTTGGAGAAGAGAAAACATGTTTGCTCATCACACTGTGTTCATTAGCACTGGCTAATTAATTGTCTATATTACAACACTGATGTGACAGGTGACACCTTGTCATGTACTGTAATGTACACAGTATACAGTGTATTCCAGATATACTGCTAGCAAAGTTCTTCAGGGTTGTAGATGTACCTGTACAGTATACAGTAGAAGAATACCTTTATTTCTAAACTGAGAATCATCTCCCAATGTGAGTTAATGGTGAAAGAAGGATGGTGTGTTGGTGGTTTGTTTAATTTGGGGATGAGTCACCGATACAGATAATGCTTTTGGAGGTTTGTAATACTCCACCATTGAATATACACTATATTGGCAAACGTACAGTATTTGCTCACCTGCCTTGACTCACATATTCAGTCACATCCCATCCTTAATCCATAGGATTTATGATGATGTCGGTCCACCCTTTGCTATAACAGCTTCAACTCTTCTGGGAAGACTTTCCACAAGGTTTAGGAGTGTGTTTCTGGGATGATTTGACCATTCTTTCAGAAGTAGGCTACATTTGTGGGGTCACACACTGATGTTGGACGAGGCGACTGGCTCTCAGTAGGCTATCCATCCTAATTCATCCCAAAGGTGTTCCATGGACATGGACTCACCTAGTTCTAGACTAAAAAGAAAATTATGAAGATGTCCTCGAAAAAGTTTTAGTCTAAGACTACAGTATGTCCAGTAATGTTTCTCCTAACATCACAACGTAGCAAGTTGCTAGAAACTGTGCTAAGTGGCTTTAGATGAGGTCACCCACAAGACCCTAATTTTAATTGTCCATTGTACATACAGTAGCAGTAGTTTTCGAAGTAAGGTTCACAACTCATAGCCAAGGTGTCCACAAAATAGTTTGCTTTAATTGATGAAGTTGTGGTTTATCATTTTCAGAATTTGATATACAGATGATTACCTTTTTCATCAACAAAACAAGTAAATGGTGTCTATATTTGCTCCCACCCACATTAAAATTAATCTTTAATCACTTAACAAAGAACCATTAGTGCTGTTTAGATGGTTTATTTGCCAACCAGCTGCTGTAGCTGATGAAATGTGGAGAAATGTTTGAGACAAAATCTAACTCTGCAAATCAAAATCTGCAAAATCTAAAGTTGACAAAAGACAGATCAAGATCACTCTTGCGGATAACACAGGTGAACCTGGCCACTACCTCAGAGAATACAAGTGGCATATGCTTCTTTTTTATGAATATGAATATTCATTCTTTCCCCCCACAGGAGGTCCTTGAAACCAAAACATTTGAGAACCCCTGATATATAGCACTACAAGGAGCCTTACCTTGCAATATGTACTAAAGTACTTTTAGAAGTACAAGGAGCCTTACCTTGCAATAAGTACAAAAGTACTTTTCACGTTTAGGTTATGTATCAGAAAGAGTGAACAAAGTGTGCTTGACAAATGCTCAGCCAGCTCTTGACAGGAGGAGGGCTAACAAATTGTATTGTACCACATAGATAGTACTGCTTCTTATGATATCTAAAGAATGTGTCGGTGCCTTTGTAAATTGCCTAAAGGTTAAATGGTGCAGTTCTCCTCATAGTGCAAGTGCAATGGGTGTAGACTGCACTAACTAAATCACTCTGCAATTGCATAGATCATGGACTCCTAATGTTTTCTACTTCGCCTCTACAAACTGATATTAAAGCGAATATAGGCAGTGAGGAAACAATGCTATACCTTTGCTATATAAATGAACTCACTCAATTGCACTGCAACACTGCAATTTTCTGATGCTTGTAGGCTTTGCTACAGTACTACCATTTATCATAGAAACTATTGTCATCCCCTCTCATTGCTGATTGACCCTCCATGCTGGTGGCTCAGGAAAACTTAAAACACCTTGAGAGGAGCCAGACTAGTATCTCAGTGAAAAGAACATGAGTGGAGATACATTTGACAAAAATGTACTAAAGGAATGTGTGTTAAAATGATTTATATAAAAAATATTGACTTTTACATAGCAATTAAAAATGTTCTTGGGTTAGAGGCTCATAGGGATTTGGCTTAGAGGGAGCATGAACAAAATATCCATAAGTATTTGCCGAAAAATACATTAGCTAAACTGCAATTATCAGGTAGTGACAGTCTGTTCATTCTTGTTTACTATGCCTGTAGAGCCTTTTGGATCCCCACCGTCGACTTCAAGGCAATGGTGCAGGCCTTATAGGGTTTTAACCCTATGGCGCCTTAAGGCATCCTAACCCATAACTTAAACCCTAACCCTTGCTTAAGGCATCCTAACCCATAACATTAACCCTAACCCTTGCTTAACCCTATAGGGCCTTAAGGCATCCTAACCCATAACCTTAACCCTAACCCTTGCTTAACCCTATAAGGCCTTAAGGCATCCTAACCCATAACCTTAACCCTAACCCTTGCTTAACCCTATAGCGACTTAAGGCATCCTAACCCATAACTTTAACCCTAACCCTTGCTTAACCCTATAGGGCCTTAAGGCATCCTAACCCATAACCTTAACCCTAACCCTTGCTTAACCCTATAAGGCCTTAAGGCATCCTAACCCATAACCTTAACCCTAACCCTTGCTTAACCCTATAGCGACTTAAGGCATCCTAACCCATAACTTTAACCCTAACCCTTGCTTAACCCTATAGGGCCTTAAGGCATCCTAACCCATAACCTTAACCCTAACCCTTGCTTAAGCAAGGGTTAGGGTTAAGGTTATGGGTTAGGATGCCTTAAGGCCCTATAGGGTTAGGGTTAAGGTTATGGGTTAGGATGCCTTAAGGCCCTATAGGGTTAAGCAAGGGTTAGGGTTAAAGTTATGGGTTAGGATGCCTTAAGGCCCTAAGCAAGGGTTAGGGTTAAGGTTATGGGTTAGGATGCCTTAAGGCCCTATAGGGTTAAGCAAGGGTTAGGGTTAAGGTTATGGGTTAGGATGTCTTAAGCAAGGGTTAGGGTTAAAGTTATGGGTTAGGATGCCTTAAGGCCCTATAGGGTTAAGCAAGGGTTAGGGTTAAGGTTATGGGTTAGGATGCCTTAAGGCCCTATAGGGTTAAGCAAGGGTTAGGGTTAAGGTTATGGGTTAGGATGCCTTGAAGTTGCCGGTGGCAACGCTGCCTTGAAGTTGGTGGTGGAGGTCCAAGACCATCAAATATAGCAGCATGACATGACAGGGATTTGTGTACATTTTCTTTCTAGCCAGAGGTGTTTTGAACCACCTGCCTAATGGGAGCAGCTGAAAAGAATGTCATAGGGGTGTGAAGGATCCTTAATGAGTGAGTGTCTGTCTTTCTACTGTGGAACTGTAGCTGTAACTTAGGGCGTGGGAGAGGCTCTCTTGTTCTTTGCCTTTGGCTCTTTGGTTTTGCTGATGTTCTGGGAGCTCTCCTTGAGCCAGAGGATGTTCTTATATTGTCCATTCATGGGTTTCATCAGGTCAATTGCTACAGATGTGTGAAACCAAGCACCTAGTTTATGAATGCAAACAGCATGGTGCTTGATTTTTTAGACTGGCAAGACATCAGATGAAACCTGTGAATATATGGGCAGGAAGTGCTCCTCTTTCAGGTAGGCAACCAATGCCATGTCATCAGCATATTTGAAAATGTTTGTGATTTCAGGAGTGTATATAAAACTAACCTTGCAACTCAATGATTTATTACATTTTGAGGGACTAGTTTCTCAATATCAATCCGCCACTGCCATACAGGGAACAAAGTAGGCTATTGCAATGCGATGCAAGGTTAGTTTTATTTCTAACATTGTTCTATCAACACAGGCATGTGCATCGATAGTCTGACGTTTTAATTGACTTGTCTCGGGTGTGCGGTGAAGTGTTTTCAGTGGCAGGCTGGATGTTACCGTTGACTTGCGTTATCTCAGCACCTAGGTTAGCACGAGATGAACGCTGCAACTCAAGGAAGGGCAGAAATTCACTGAAAATGGTCTTCACCGACCTATATCATCCCGACTAAGTTGGAAATGAGGTCCTATGTCCAAAATTCCGAACTATTGCTTTAAGTTCTTAAGAGGCAATACAGATTGTATAGCACTACTTAATAGAAATGACACTGAACGATGAATTTGTTATACAACCTTATAACTAAAATGATTTCCTCTGGCTAGTGGCATGCCAAAAAATCAATCTTATAATACACAATCCCATTTTCATCTATTTTCATTTAGGCTTTAAGGCAATGACAGTGAAAAGGTGGAGAAAGAATGCAGGCTACCAATTTCAAGTATGTAAATCAATTTTATTACAAAAACACAAAACACGTTTGCACACTGCTTCATGGAAATGGCTCTCATGACAAACATAATGTTTTCTGAAGAAATGTAAACAGCATGAGCTTTGTCACTCTCAACACCACAATATGACTCTAGTGCAATTTCATACAGCCAGCAGATCCTACGTTCACTATGCAAGTAGACAATACTGACAAACATACTGTAAGTGCATCCGGAAGGAAGCCATTTTCCTTCTGAATTGCCATGATTAGTTCATGTGTTTTAAAATAGACTGGTATCTGATGTGAAGTAGAAGATTTGGCACAAGACATAGATGGAATACCACCGGAAGCAGTTCTCAGCTGTCCACTTGGCACTGCCCCCGACATGTTAACCCAGTGCCAAGAGCCGCGCACTTATTTGAGTGCAAGGTGCCCTCT